>NC_061090.1:48101323-48116323 GCF_015104395.2 Macrobrachium nipponense | reverse complement strand
AAAATCATAATCGTAGTCGTCAGTGTCGTCAATTCACTGAGAAGTTTTCAGTGTCCTGATAAGGACCTGATTGGCAAGAAAAACCTTCCCAAGATTCAGGTCCCTCTAAGGTCTGTTGAGATACTATAGTACTATAGGTAGTAGTACCTACCTACCTATAACTTAGCTACCTATACCTAGTAGGTAGGACAAAAAAAATATGTAAGTAGTACTACTACCTAGTACCTACTTCTGTTCAGGAAGGTGGTTCTTTTGATGGGTGATGAATTTTCATCTTTTTCAGGCTTAGCTTTTAGATCCAATAAATCTGTGGCCAATTAGCCTAATAGGTAGGTAGTTCGTGATGTAGGGCCTATAGGGCTAGTACCTAGCTAGTATACTACTAAGCCTTACTGGCGACTACCTACCTAGTACCTAATACTAAAATAGCTCGGCTGTATAGCCTAGGTAATGCCGTAGGCGTGGGCCTAGCCTACCTACCTATTAGGCATAGGTACTACCTAAGCTCTAGGGTAGGTAGGTCGTAGGTTGTAGTTAAACTACGCTCAGGAACATGAATACCGAAGTTCTTGTATTCTAGCTGGCTTGTTGCCCACTAAATAGGCTAGGTATTAGCCTACGTCCATTACTTACTATAATAGACCTAAAATGTACAGGGAAGGGTGCTGGTACTTGTGCCATTGATGCCATGCCTACGTACATGGTATGCGGATAAGGTATCTTTTTTTTCTTATTGGTAGATCTAGGGTACTTATCCGCGGCGGCCCAGACTATGGCAGTTGTTGTTTTTCTATGAGGTTTTACTTACTGAACAAGAATTTGAAGTAATATTTATTCGGACGGCTAATTTACCTTTGAACTCTATCCTACGGTAAAGGGGACCCCCATTGGGAACCGGGGTTTTGGGTGGGGACAAAACCCCAACTCTATCCTATGGGGAGAGACCACTTTGGGGGAGGTTTTGCCGTGTTATTGTGGTATTTCCCATTATTTATGACATTTAAAACACGAAATACAATAGAAAATAAGAGATAACAAAAGCATCGATAGTGGAGCCATTTCACATCCAAATCCCATCTACTAGCTGCTACTACTATTACAACACTGAATCCTACTACGCATGCGCAAATTCTACTGCGCATGCGCTAGTTGTAAGGGTGCTTTTATTCTAAATTCAGACTTCTTAGTGAGGAAAAAAATGGGGTTGTACGGGAGGGGTACATGTATTTAGCCAATCACATTGCAGTATGACCCCTACATTGCTATAGGACCGAATGAAGATTGAGTTACATAAATTCATTTTCCTAATTTTTTTTTAAATCATGTTATATGAATTCTAGTGTTTATTCCTGTTTCCTTTATTTTAGTATTTGTATAATATTTGTTTTGTTTTGTCCTCGCCTAATAATTTTGCCTTAAATACCTTGAAATATTAAGTTATAATTGAGGACAGACACCTGAAAATCCCTACGTGGTTGGACTAGAAGTGGGTGTTAGGACGATTCGATACCTACCTTCCTGTTGGTTACATGAAATTGCAAGTTGCTTGGGATATTCCATACATGATTTATACATGATTTATACACAACTCACTCCCTCCCCTTTCCAGTATTCACGTCTGACTATTTACGTTTCATCGTTAAGAATACACTTCATACCCATAACAATTTCTTTGTTAAAATTTGACCTTATTGGAACATCTACTTATATATATTCCATTATATCCTTTTACACACATTTCAATTTACACGTTTTTCTCCCTTCTCTTTCCATTATCCACCTCTGTCTAATAATGCTCATAATTTTACAATCTTTTCTCACCCATAAAAAATTTTTGGATAAAATTTTACTAATTATTAGAACATTTTCATTGGTTATATCTTAGGCTACCTTCAAGTTTGTCTTCCTTTACGGTCAGATAATATGTTCTACTAGGTTAGGTTAGGTTAGGTTAGTATGGTAACCTATATGTTGGTCTTCCTTCAAGTTTGTCTTTCTTGAAGGGGGTTACAGGGGCGGAGCCCCCCTGGTCAGGTAACACGTTCTACTAGGTTAGGTTAGGTTGGTTATTTCTTAGTCTACCTTCAAGTTTGTCTTCCTTTACGGGGGGGGGTACAGCGTCCCCCAGGTCAGGCAATATGTTCTACTAGGTTAGGTTGGTTAAGTTAGGTTGGTTATATCTTAGTCTACCATCAAGTTTGTCCTCCTGTATGGGGGCCGCCCCCCCGGTCAAGTAATATGTTCTACTAGGTTAGGTTAGGTTAGTATGGTAACCTATACGTTGACCTTCCTTCAAGTATGGCTTTCTTTAAGGAGGGTTACAGGGGGGGGCTCCGCCCCCCAGTCAGGTAACACGTTCTACTAGGATAGGTTAGGTTAGGTTGGTAAAGTTAGCTTGGTTATATCTTAGTCAACCTTCAAATTTGTTTTCTTTTACTTGGGTGGGGGAGAGGGTACGGGTGGGCTCTGCCCCCCCCGCCAAGTAATATGTTCTACTAGGTTAGGTTACACAACATATTGCAATATTATTTCCTTTAATAATATACACAATACCTTAGGTTTCATAGAAATTAACCCTTTAACGCTGATTGGACGTATTAAATGTCAACATAAATTGTCTGTCGGGTGCTGATTGGACGTATGGTACGTCGATATAAAAAGTTGTTTAAAAACTCGCGGAAAAATACTTATAGGCCTACCATCATGCCTTGGGGGATGCTGGGAGCTCACGGATCAAGTGTTGTTTTGTTTACAATCATTACGCAGGCGCGCAAGTACGAATTTCTTTCTTATCGCACTAAAAAGTATCAAGTGACACATCTCAGAAATTATTTCGTCACTTTAACATAATTTTTACACCATTTTAAATTAGTCGTTACATGGAGTATTTCATATGAAAATGTGCACAATTTCATGTAAAATAAAAAAAAAATACTCATGATTGTAGCTTTATCAGTTTTGAAATATTTTCTTATAAATAATGATGTGCCAAAATTTCAACTTTCAGTCAACTTTGACTCTACCCAAATGGTCGAAAAATGTAATTGTAAGCTAAAACTCTTATATTCTAGTAATATTCAATCATTTACCTTCATTTCGCAATAAGTTGGAAGTCTCTAGCACAATATTTTGATTTATGCTGAATTTATGAAAAAAACTTTTTCCTTACGTCCGCGCGGTAACTCTTCCGAAAAAATCATAAATTTTTTCGTGCAATTGTTGTAATGTTTGCACCATTTTAAATTAGCCAATTAGCCGTTACATAAAGTTTTATATATGGAAATGTGCGCAATTTCATGCACAATACAACTAAAAACAACCCATGGTTGTAGATTTTATCAGTTTTGAAATATTTTCATATAAATAACGATGTGCCAAAATTTCAACCTTCGGCCAACTTTGACTCTACCGAAATGGTCGAAAAACGCAATTGTAAGCTAAACCTCTTATATTCTAGTAATATTCAATCATTTACCTTTATTTTGCAACAAATTGGAAGTATCTAGCACAATATTTTGATTTATGGTGAATTTATGAAAAAAAAAAAATTTCCTTATGTCCGCGAGGTAACTCTTCTTAAAAAAATCAGAAATGTTTTCGTCTGATTGTCGCAATGTTTGCACCATTTTAAATTAGCCGTTACATAAAGTTTTATATATGAAAATGTGCGCAATTTTATGTAAAATACAACAAAAAATAATTGAAGGTTGTAGCTTTTCTCATTTTCGAAATATTTGCATATAAATCACGATAGATAGAAAAAACCACGTTCGGTCACGTTTGACTCTACCGAAATGGTCAAAAAAGGCAATTGTAAGCTAAAACTCTTACAGTCTAGTAATATTCAGCCATGTCATTTATCTTCATTTTGAAACAAATTCGAAGTCTCTAGCCCAATATTTAGATTTATGGTGAATTAAAAAAAAAAAAAAACTTTCCTTCCCTCCGCGCGGGTTCTCCGCCGCAAATCTCCTAAATGCATACGTCACATTCTCGTAATATTTGCTCCGTTTCATATTAAGCGTTTCATAGAGTTTTATATATGAAAATGTGCGCAATTTCCTGTAGAATACAAAAAAAATTGAAGGTTGTAGCTTTTCTCATTTCCAAAATATTTGCATATAAAAAAAAATTCGACATTTGGTCAAATTTAACTCGTCCGAAATGGTCGAAAACTGCAATTGTAAGCTAAAACTCTTACAGTACAGTAATATTCAATCTATTATCTTCATTTTGAAACAAATTGGAAGTCTCTAGAACAATGTTTAGATTTATGGTGAATTTTTGAAAAAAATATTTTTTTTACGTCCGCGCGTTACGAATTCATGCATCATTTTGTGATAATATTTTCTCTGTGTTGCTTTCATTGTTTTACAATGTGTTATATACCAAAATGATTGAAATTTAGTGTACAATACAACGAAAAAAATTAACTCTTTAGCTTTAACCATTTTTCTCACAGCGCGATTTGAATACCATTATATATGAAATTTTGTTTTTATACATTCAACTTAACTGTCAGATATATACATAGCTATTACTCCGTCGTCCGACAGAAATTCGAATTTCGCGGCACATGCGGCAGGTAGGTCAGGTGATCTACCCCCCCGGCCGCTGGGTGGCGGGAATAGGAACCATACCCCGCTTTTCTAATTCATATTTTTTCTGTCGCTTGGAATGTAAACAACGTTTGCAGTTCCTCCTGATGGATTTTCGTGTTTCATCGCCATCGATCGTCTGGGCTAACTTTTACAGGGAAGTAATGGATCTTTGGTTCGGCATACGCTTTTGTTAACTTTTAGAATTTTTTGATAAAATTAACTTCGAAAATTTCGAAGATTAGTGACGTGTAACTACCGAAGTTTTCGGTAGACACTCATCCACTTTCACGAAAGTGAATTACTTATACTTTCATGAAAGGGAATTACTTATATTTATTCATTAATACAAATAAGTGTTAGAGTTTGATTGAGGAAATGTATATCTTTCTTCCTAGTTGGGTAAGTCAGAAAAAGTAACTATCCTTTAGAAGCTTTATTTAGCTCTTGTGTTAACGAGCAATTATAGTAGTAACAGTACTAGTAGTTGTTGCATCCTCATCACCTTCTTACTCCGCAGAATCTACAATATCATATTTGCAAATTGTAGACTTTGGATATAGTTCAAATGCGAACTCTTAGAACGTAAGAAGTGAATATAGTGTTCCCCCATTACAATGGAGGGTGCGTCTGATCGGCTCTGTCTCGCTCTCAGGTCTAGACCTCTTCCAAGCTCACAAGCCCAGAGGAGAAGGAATGTCGAAAACCGTAAGGAGGTTTCAGAGAATCCCCACCGGTCAGGCGTCCCCTCGGCAGGTTTTCTGTAGAGCGTCCCAGACTTGCCAGGGATACCCATTGGAAAGGCATCCTAAAAACAGTGTTTCTCCCTTTTTATGCCTACTGTTCCTCGATGGATAGAAGAACTTCGAATGAATAATAATTTTATAAGATTCCTTTATTTAATGGAGTAACTGGCAACTCTGGAAAGGGAAGGCCAGACGGCTTTCGAAGACTGCTTTCGCTTTGAGACCAACGGAACGCAGTACCATCTTGTTCTCAGTCGTGAGTGGTCGTTTACAGCTCTCTCTCCTGCGGAATGGGATAACTAACCGTATCTCTTCCCTACATCATGGTCTTAGCCTCGGATTGAGGGAATACTGAAGCTATCATAAATAAAATTTGTTCCGACACGGCATACAAACCTTCGGTCCTTTTACAATAGGAAGGTACTAGCGGCAGCTGGATAGGTCCCGTAAGCTTTCGAACAAGGGGTTCGGTCGTTAAACTGCTTGTCCGACAGGCGCGCGCGCCCACTGAGGGAGGTAAACAAATCACTTTTGCTTTCGGCCTCACAAGCCAGTGGACGTGTGTGTTTCGACGCTCTCTGCCCGCTTCTCGTCGTTTGCTTTCTTGAGTATATGGTTGTGTTTGTGTATGAAAGAATTCATTGTAAGTACAATCATTTCTCTCTTTTCATATTAATTGAACTGCAATTAATTAATGATGGAATCTCCTCGCCTCGCTACCCCACGGAGACTAGGCCCGGTACCGAAGGGCGTAAATGCGGGAATTCCGCTCTTTCCCGGAGATAGACCCTCATATTTGTGTGCTCGGTGTCGGGGGCGCGAATGCTCCCGAGCCGAGCCTTGTAATGTGTTTATTATTGGTCGGAGGCGCAGTGGATTTTGTATGAGGGCAGGAGGAAGCGAAGGCCTGCAAAGGAGTCGTCGGAAAGCTCTCCCGCGACTCCTTTGGTGACGGACACTTCGTCTTCTTTCCTGCCGCCCGCTCAACTTCCACGTCTCGCGCCTTCCCCTTCGGGGGGGGGGTTTCTAGGTCCTTCTCCTCTCCTGACTTGTCGAGTGTGGAGGAGGGCGCTAGATACCCTGACGTCGAGTTGTACTCTGGGTCCTTCGATCCGTTCGTTTCTTCGCGCGAACGGGTAGAGGATCCCCCTAAAATCACCCGACTTTTGCCTCCTCAGGTGCGGTGCCGCGAAGGATGACCTCGGACATGTGTGGGCATCGTTGGGGCTGCAGGGCGTGCCGAGTGTCCAGGGGCTGCTCTACCATCTCGCTGGCTCCGTGGCGGTCACGACCACCACCACGACCATTACCAACACCCGGCTACGCTTCACCTTCTCACCTGGTGTACACCCAGCACGCGGTCTCTGTGACACCCACTACATCGGTGCAGGGGCCAGTCGCCGTAACTCGGGGGAGTGTGATGCCGCCGCCTGTGTTTGCCGTGCTGCCGCGACCGGACTTCGTGTGCCCGAAGAGCTCGCCCCTGGACCTCCCACCGGTACCTAGGATGTCTGTGCCGCTGGTCCGCCCATCTAGACCGCCTACACAGTCTGCCGTACCTGCCCAGCTGCTGTCCACGGACGTGACGTGGACCACTGCTGCCGTTCCTGTACCTGCTCCTGCGGTTTTCTGCCGTTCCTGTGATGCCTGCACCTGCTGATGTTGTTCCTGTTCCTGGCGCCGCTGCTCCCGATGCTGATCTGTTCGGAAGGTGCGTCCGGGCCCTGTTGCTTCGGCAAACAGCAGCCCCGGCTCCGCTCTGGATGACAGATCTGACGTCGGTCCTGAGAAGGTTGACGAAGAAGAAGAAGAAGAGGAGGAAGGTGTCGTCGTCGTCTTCTTCGTCTTCGTCGTCGTCTGCCGCCTCTTCCCCCCCCGCCTCCCCCCCCCTAAGAAGTCTCCTTCGGGAACTTCTAAGGCCCGTCTCGCTCTGGTGAGACGGGGGTTCTTCCGCTGGTCACCCAGCTCCTTCGGGGGCAGGACCCGTCTCTTCTTCCGCAAGGAAGAAGACTACGGGGACCAGAGGAGTGCCGGCTAACACCGGCACTTCCTCACCTGCTGTCAGTGGTTCGGCCACAGCAGCAGGGTCCGTCTCGGCCTCTCGTTCGCGAGAGGTACCGAGTGTACGGTCGCTTACCAGCGACCGTGCAGCCAGGAACCAGAACCTCTGGATTCGCTCAGCGTCAGGTTCACGGCACGGAGCGGAAGACTGGTGACAGCCGCTCACGCGACCTCTCACCAGACCAGCTCTCGCTCTGCGGCGAGCAGCTGGCTACCCGGGCGGACGTGACGGTCCATGACCGGCCACGGGCTGAGGCGGGGGGGGAAGAGGTCCCCCCGTTCGCCGGCACCAGCCACGGTGTACCAGCGAACTGACGCACCGTGAGGATACGCACCGATCTCACCGTGACAGTGGAGCTCGCCGGTCGCCTGACCGTCACTCTCACAGAGAGCGATCGGGGTACGGCGACCAGCACCAGCTCCTCTGACACACGAGACCGGAGCCGCTGTTCTCGGTCCAGCCGTTCTCCACAGCGAGACGGCTCGACTAGGTCTGCAGCTCGATCGCCACCGCGGGTTGGCGATCGCCTGCAGTCTTCCAAGCCCGCTGGTTCTGCCAGCGAGCAAGGAGGGAGCGTCAGGTCTGCCTCTTCCATACCTTCAACCTCCTCGATTACACCGGGAGGGGCGAGGTATTGAGGAGTGATCGTGAGGGTGCGCCCCTCAGGATCCCACCACGGCGTCGTACGTACCAGGCACGGTTCTCGGACCCAGCAGTCGTACGCACAGGTGGTTGGAGCAGACCGAGAGGGGTCTGTTGCTGTTCCTCTCCTTGAGGGAGGAGGGTCTCGGGAGTTGCCCCTGTTGAGGGACTGGACGGTCCGACTCCGCAGGAAGCAGTCACTCCTGAGATCCAGAGGCTTTGCGAGGTTATTGCGCTGATTCGTCAGCACAACGACCTCACGGAAGGATCGCTGCTCCCACCATCCGAGCCCACGTCCTGGCTCGAGTCGTTCTGGGGGCCGAAGAGGGAACCCAGACCGACGGTGGGTTTGCCGCGTTCTGAGCTGCGGACTCAGTGCTGGACCAGGTTGAATCGCTGTCTCCGGACAAGACGGCTCGCTCAAGTCTGGCAGTCGAGCAAGCTGCTTCCACCTCCTCTGCTGCGACAGCGGCGTTTTTTACGTGCCATCTGAAGACCCGATGCCGTCCAAACAGGTGAACCCGGAGTTAGTCAGGCTGACTTCGGGTGTGTCTCTGCAGCAGCTCCTGTCCGAGAACCTGGTGGTTCTCGCAGCAAGAGACATTCGGCTGGAATCTACCGCCATGGCAGCTTTCCCAGGCGTCTCCTGGCTAGATCTGTGGTCCCTCACAGTATCTAAGGCCGCAGCCAACTCCGGGGTTTGGAATTTCTCCCGAAGATGACTCGGCCTCAGGAGACTTTTGCCAGTCTGGGGGAGGAGCCATCTCCTTCCTTGCCCACCAGACGGTGGAACCTGTGGGCCAACCTGGTTCTCCGACGAAGGGACGCTGTCCTTACTCGGGTTTCCAGGGCGGCCGGGCGTGAAGCGGCGTTGGGACTTCGCAACGGACCTTTACGGAGTTTCCACGTCTCTCTTCCCAGGAGAGATGGTGGACGCTGCTGGTGGACAGACGGCGCACTGACGACAGTGACCGTCTGGTTCCCAGGCAGTCTCGAAGGCCTCTGGGCAGCCTTGGACTGCGGCCAAGTCTAACGGCTCGGCTAGCGCTTCCTCTGGTGGCTAAGACGGTAGCTGCGTCGAAGCCCCGGGGAATGACTCTGTCTTCTTCGACTTCTAGCAGGGGAGCCGTAACCAGCCCTCCTCTCAGCCCTCCTCCTCCCTCCGTGGAGGATTTGGGAGGAAGTCGAAGAAAGGGGGGAAACGCTAGGGACGGCGTTCCCCCTCACCTGCTGCCGGAAGTGGGGGGGTGCCGGGCCAGCCATTGGGCAACTTGGCAGCGCTACGGCGCCGAGACCTGGATTGTAGATGTCCCTCGGGAGGGAGATCATATTACCCTTCGAATCTCGGTCACCCCTCACCTCCAACCCGGTCCAGCAGCAAGCGTACGTTTCCAGGGGCATCGAAGGACGTAGCATTGAGACAGGAGATCAAGACCATGCTGAGCAAGAGAGCTGTAGAAATCGTCACGGATCAATCACCGGGCTTTTACAGTCGACTCTTCCTGGTGGAAAAGTCTACGGGAGGCTGGCGCCCGGTGATAGATCTCTCTCCCCTGAACCGTTTGTTCGCCAGACCCGGTTCACGATGGAGACGGCACGCTCAGTGCTCGACTCTATCAGGGAGAACGATTTCATGCTTTCAGTGGACTTGAAGGATGGCGTATTTCCAAATACCCATTCATCAGTCCGCTCCAGAAAGTACCTCCGCTTCATCCTCGACGGGACGGTGTAACCAGTTTCAGACCACTTTGCTTCGGTCTCTCAACCGCCCCACAGGTGTTCACGCGAGTGTTCACTCTGGTGTCTGCTTGGGCCCATTCGCACGGGATACGTCTGATGGGGTATCTCGACGATTGGTTAGTCCCTGGCGAGCTCCCGCTCGCAGTTGCTACAGGACAGGGATCGACTGCTCGAGTTCTGTCGCGATCTGGGGATCGTTGTGAACTTCGAAAAGTTCGATCTCGAGCCCAAGCAGAGGATGAAGTACCTGGGTATGCTGATCGACACGGTAGCAGGGCGAGTCTTCCCCGCAGACTCGCGGATTAGCAAATTCAGGGAGCAGCCAACCAGTTCCTGTCTCGGCAGGAACGGTAGCTCAGCGATGGCAAGTCGTGATCGGACACCTGTCGTCACTCGGTGGAAGGCAGTCCCTAACGGGGCGTCTTCACCTGCGGTCTCTTCAGGGAGACTAAAGGAGAGTTGGTCACAGGCGACGGATCCCCCAAGCTTTCCATTGTCACTGACACAGGAGGTGAGGCAGGACCTAGCCTGGTGGCTGGACGACAGGAACCTCTTTAGAGAAGTGCCTCTGCGCATCTCTCCCCCGGACATGCAGCTGCTCTCAGACGCATCGACCGAGGGAGGGGACGCACACCTGGAGGAGTTGCTGACTTCAGGAGTGTGGTACGAGAACGACAAGCACCTTCACATCAATGTACTGAAACTCAAGGCAGCGTTCCTCGCTTTCCAAGAGTTCCAGGACCGCTTGATGGGACACTCAGTGGTGTTGATGTGCGACAACACCACGGTGGTGGTGGATTACGTCAACAAAACAGGGGGGGCCTAGTGTCTCTCCCGTTGTACCAGTTGACTCGGCAGGTGCACGAGTGGGCCGAGGCACACTCAATAGAGCTGTCGGCACGCTACATTCCAGGGAAGGAATGTAGTAGCAGACACGCTCAGCCGTCGGGATCAAGGGATAGGGACCGAATGGTCTCTACACCAGGACGTGGCGGAAAGGCTCTTCGACCTGTGGGGGCGACCAGTCGAGGATCTGTTCGCCACCCGGCACAACAGGAAGCTCCAGGAGTTCTTCTCGGCCGTGCCGGACCCATGGGCAGCTGCAGAGGAGGCTCTTCAACACCCTGGGACAACCTTTTCGCCTATGCCTTTCCCCCGTTCACCCTGATTCGCAAGGTGATCAGTCGAGCACTGGTCACCCCGAATCTCAGGATGATCCTGATGGCTCCCAATGGCCACAGGCCATTTGGTATCCGGACCTGCTGGCTCTTCTCGCAAGAGAACCGAGAGAGATTCCCCCTTGGCACAACCTTCTCGCCCGGAGCCACACGTCGAGCGGTACCACCGAGCAGTCCAGTCCCTACGTCTTCACGGCTGGCTGTTATCCAACATCTCTTGCGAACGAGAGGCTTTTTTCGTAGCGCAGCAACAGAGATGGCTGGAAAACGTCCGTCAGTCCTCTGCAGCTGTGTACCAGGGGAAGTCGGCCGTCTTCTGTGGTTGGTGTCGTAGACGGGGCCTATCTCCTCTCTCAGAGCCACTCTTCAGCAGGTGCGGATTTCCTCGTTTTTCTTCTTCGCCGAGAGAAGCTCTCTCAGTTCCCACAGTCAAAGGATACAGAGCCGCCTTGACGCTCGTCCTGAAACTGACGGGATGGGACATCTCGAACTCGTTCGAGATCTCCTTACTTAGGAGGAGCTTCGAAAGGTCTTGCCCACACAGGGAATCACAAGCCCCTCTTCTTGCTGGACCTGGCATCGGCGAAGAGAGTTCGAGAACTTCATGCCGATAATGATGCGGATGAAATGCTGCTTTGTCCTGGGAGGACGCTACGGCGCTTTTCTGAAGAGAACTCGACACCTCGGGCCTGAGTGTCGACGCCTCTTCGTTAGCACCGGGGTCACCGAGAAAGAAGTATCAAAGAACACTCTTTCGTCCTGGCTGCGTGAGGTCATCAGGAGGGCGTATGAGGCTGATGGTATGACGACATCCGTACGTCCCGTCCGAGAGCTCACGAAGTCAGAAGTATTGGCCCCTCGTTGGCGTTTCGTAAGAACTTCTCCGTGGCGGCAGGTATGGGAAGGCAGGGGTATGGTACAACCAGACCACCGGCACCTTCCTTATACCTTTTGGATATTGCCCACAGGTCCTTGGATCGGTTTCCTTAGGACCCGTGGTGGCTGCTCAAACACGTCGTCTAGCTAACCCAGACCCTAGCAGGCTGAACAGCATCGAGTCCTGGTGGTGACTGTATGAATATATAGTAATGAGAAAGTGACTGGCTTCTCTTTCTATCTTTTCTACCCCTCTACCTGTGTAGAGGGGATACGGTCATCACCCTGCTGGATAAGGACGAGATGCCGGTGAGCTATATGACAGAGCCCCATCCTATCCCTTTCACTAGGGATAGGAGCAGAATATCCCCCACTTCCTTCTACAAGGGGGGGAAGTGGATGCCTACAAGAGTCAAAACCATGACTTTATCTTTGCTCCTGTACAGGAACAAGTTCTTACATTGCTGGTACGAAGAGATACGCTTGCCTCTCTCTTAGTACTCGGTCCAGAGGTCTGACCATTGATCCTGCGGTGCACACCCCGATCAATCGGACAGAGGCTTGGATCCCTCCCTCGCTCTTACGACCAGGGAGGCTTCCAAGGTTGGGCGAACACCAGTCTGTTTCACAAAAAGACTCAGATTCCACCCACCAAGAAGTGAGTCTTCCTATTGTAAAAGGACCGAAGGTTTGTATGCCGTGTCGGAACAAATGACAATTTGTCCAAAATTGCATTTTTCCTAACTATACAAACCTGAGGTCCTTTTACACATAGCCCCACCTCATGCCACCACTCACTCTGCAGTTTTTGCTTGGGCCAAAAGCAAAAGTGATTTGTTTACCTCCCAGTCGCGCGCGCGCGCCTGTCGGACAAGCAGTTAACTACCGAACCCCTTGTTCGAAAGCTTACGACCTATCCAGCTGCCGCTAGTACCTTCCTATTGTAAAAGGACCTCAGGTTTGTATAGTTAGGAAAAATGCAATTTTAGACAAATTGTCATATTGTCTGCCTTTTGTTAGGAAGTTTTCAATAAGAAGGATATTACAACCTTTCAATGCGGTTTACCGTAGGTAACATGATTAAAGGATTCTAATGCAGCAGAACATTATATTATTTAATGCACTCATACTTACGAAAGCATGGCTTATTAGAGTACATACTTAGTGAGAAGAGAGATGTAATAGAGATTCACTTCAAGACTACGGTATGGTTAAGTCTTTCGAGAAAGGACACAACCGTATTTAGAATCGGATATTGCGCAGAAGTTGTATGAGTCGGATGGGAAACATTCTTTTAGTGGGAAATGGTTTCCCTGAATGGATTATACTACGTATATAAAAGTTTTTCATAATAAGAACGGAATTAACATATGAAAGGATGTCGGGTACCATAAAGACACAGATGTTCTGGCACATAACATAAAGATAATTAGTAGGAGGCGCCAGCCTGGCGCAAATTGCGCCAGAAGCGCCAGCTTGGTGCAATAAGCCAAGAGCACCATCCAAAATATTTCTCGTTTGAGCGAGTTATTAAAATAAAAGCAATGCAGAATTTGCGAGTCCGTTGAGAACTCGATCGATGATAATAACTGTTAAAGTATCCGTCTAACATTTATTGCAAAGAGTTGTGAAGAACCTGCGAGAAGTCTTCTTCATAGATCTCTTAGCAAGAAGAAGACGAACAGTCTTCCTGTAGACTGCTTCCTTTTCCTCAAACCATGCCATAAGGAATCATAAGCGCCAGCCAGACACCTGGCTCTAACTAGAAAATAATTAGTTAATAGATATACCTTAGAGCAAATTATGCTTTCCTACATAGAGCTGGGAAGTTACTCAGTCCCTCGCACTGGAGTGGTCCTTCTCGTTCAGGAAAAAAAGGGGGGGGGGGGTGGGGGGGATACGGAAGAATTAACCGAGGAAAGAATAATTTCCCTTTCTGATATACTCGAATTAGAGGAAATTGAGAAAAGAGGAAAAATTGAGAAGAAAACATCCAACTATGGAAGTACTGTAGAATTATAGGATTTTATTCATTCAACTTCCCTGGCAGATATATACTTAGCTTTAGAGACTCCGTCGTCCCCGACAGAAATCGAATTTCGCGGCACATGCTACAGGTAGGTCAGGTGATCTACCGCCACTGCCGCTGGGTGGCAGAACTAGGAACCATCCCATTTTCTAATACAGATTTGCTCTGTCGAGGTAGCCATAACATCGTTGTTGTTACCGTCCTGACTTGGATTTCGTTTTTCAATCGCCGTTGATCTTCTGGACTGTCTTTTGGTGACGTATTTGGATCTGTGGTTTGGCATACGCTTTTTGTGGAAACGTTTTTTTTTTGGATTTTGGCTTTGGATTTTGCTCAAAAATGTCTGATTCTAGCTGCGAAGTTAGAAGATGTATGAATGAGGGTTGTTTGGTGAGGCTACCGAAAGTGTCGTTAGATCCTCACAAGGTATGCAAGAAGTGTAGGGGATATGAATGCATGAGAAATAACACGTGTGATGAATGTGTGAATATGGATGAGGAAGGATGGAAGAAACTAGATTCCTACTTAAGGAAACTAGAGAAAGATAGGTTAGAAAGGCTGTCTCTAGAAGTATGAGTAGATCACGCTCTAACGAGCCAGTTAGTATAACTAACCCCCAAGTAATTGCTTCCTCACATGCAGTATCAACCTCTCCCGTAGCAGATGTTGCAAGTTCTGCTGCGGAGATTGCAAATCTGAAGACCGCATTAGGAAGGATGGAGCTTGAAATGCATGCTCTTAAAGGTAAGAATGTGGAAAGTGACATAAGTGTCCCCCCCAGTGTAGTGGAGGGTGCGTCTGATCGGCTCTGTCTCGCTCCCAGACCTAGACCTCTTCCAAGCTCCCAGGCCCAGAGGAGAAGGAATGTCGACAGTCATATGGAGGTTACGGAGAATCCCCACCGGTCAGGGCGTCCCCTCGGCAGAATCTGTAGCGTCCCAGACTGCCAAGGATCGCCATTGGAAAGGCATCCTGAAAGAGTGCTTTTCGTCATCCGATTCGTCTCCTCGAAGAAGTGGATGGACTTCCGACGAACTGTCGCGTCCGATCAAGAGGAGTTGGAAAGCTCCGATGTTGGACTTGAGCCCGGAACATTTTCCGGACGATTCTCCCTACGAGAGGAAAAGAG
>NC_061090.1:47970699-48100823 GCF_015104395.2 Macrobrachium nipponense | reverse complement strand
TGAGTAGGGCGAGATCCCAGAGTCAGGATCCTTCAGGCTCTTGGCGCCTGTGAGGAGAGGCGCTTGCGCCTACTCTTCTGTGACTCCCAGGGAGTAGGGCGCGAGTCTGAAAAGAGGCTTCTTTCAGGCTCTTGAAGCCTACGAGGAGAGGCGTAAGAGCCTACTCCTGAGCCTCTTCCAGGAGTAGGGCGCGAATCCCTGGCAAGGCTCTTCTTAGGCTCTTGCTGCTGCCTTTGAGAGGAGCTTGCGCCTACTCTTGCTCGTCTTACAGGCGTAGAGCGCGAATCCAAGGTTAAGGCTCCTTTCAGGCTCTTGACGCCTGCTAGGAGATTGGTAAGCGTCCACTCTAGCTACTCTTCCAGGAGTAGGGCGCGAACCCATGTTTAGGTTCTTTCCAAAATCTTGGAACCTGCTAGGAGAGGCGCTTGACTCCCTTGAGGAAAGCCTATCACGAGCTACTGGTCTCAAGTAACTTAAAGGGCTTCTATTCTCCAGGCGTCCTATCGAACGTTGGCGCCTTCTAGAAAAGTCATCATGCGAAGGAGAGACCTTCTCGCTTCTATCCCTCTGGCAGAGCGTACCCTCTCTCATTCCTTCCTTCTACTTGAAGAGGAGATCCTACTCCTAGGAGATCGTTCGACAGATACAAATCGATCACTACCCTCTTGCATGAAGACTTTCTCCTTACTCCTACTAGGAGAGGATCTAGAGCCTACTTCTTGGCGTTTTGCGCTATGACTCCTCTTAGCATCCGAGCTTCTGCGCGGGGAATACAATCTTCCCTGTCTAGACGAAGCATAAAAGGAGTCGTCTACTCTCGGGGGAGAAGAGGTTCTTACTGGTGAAGATCGCCTACTATACTCCTCCTTCCTACTAGGAGAAGGCCTCCTAACAGAACTCTTAACTGGAAGAGAGGAGTCCTTCCTGCGAGAAGGCTCCTTGCGCCTACTAGTCGAAAGAGAGCCTACTAAAGATGATAGATTTGCTTGAAGGTCCAACAGGAATTTCTTAGTAGAGGACCGAATCCCTTCTGGTGAAGATTCAGGAGACTTCATAACCTTCTTAGGCGCAGGAGAATACTCCGGAAAAGGCTCCGGGCTGGAGTCAAGAGCGCCTTCTCCTGACGGTTTCCAGGCTCTCTTGAGAGGGCGCGATTTGGAAGATGAGCTCCATCCTCGCTTAGGAGAGGACGAATCAGTCGGAAAAACACTTCCTTAGGAGGCTTTTCCTATAGCTCTCCAAAGCAGCCTGGGACGAGCCTACAGGATCTGCTGAAGGGACGCCTGACCGTTGGGGATACTCTACATCCCCCTTGCGGCTTTCGACATTCCTCCTCCCTTGGGCATGGGAGTCTGAAAGAGGTCTAGGCCTAGGAGCGATGCGGAGTCGGTCAGACGCCCCCTCCACTGCACTGGGGACACTGCACACGTCACTACACACTTCACCCTTACCTTGGTCTATATCTCGCAATTGCTGGTGCAAATTGCGAATTGACGCTTCCACAGCGGCTCTTTCGGCAGACGCATCTACGAGTTCGCTGCGGGGGGAAGGAGCTGAAACCAAAAAGGAAGATGGCGAAGCTACTGCAGGGTTAGAAATACTATCCTGTTCTGCAGAACAGGATCTACTTGAACTTCTAGCCGAAGCTTTCCTAATCCTATCCTTCTCTAATTTTTTCACGTATGCAGTTAGATCTTTCCATTGCACTTCAGTTAAACTCTCGCATGCATCACATGTATCCTTAACTGAACAATCCCTTCCCCTACATTTTACACAAACAGTGTGAGGGTCCAAAGTAGCCTTAGGTAACCTCACCTTGCATCCTTCATTTATACATACTCTAAACAGAGTTCCAGGTGTTAAATCAGACATATTATCCAACTAAATCCAAAAAACAGTGTATGCCAACAACCAAAGATTAAATACTTCCCAAATAATCCTCGGCGAAGCAAGGAAGAAATTCTAAGCAGGAGCTACCAACAAAGTTGTTGTCAGCACTGGCGAAAGAAAAATTCTGTCAGAAAACGGGAATGATTCCTATTACCGCCACCCAGCGGCGGTGAGGGGTGATCACCTGACCTACCTGTAGCGTGTGCCGCGAGTTTTGAATTCTGTCGGACGTCAGAGACATAAGCTAAGTATATATCTGCCGGGTAAGTTGCATGTGTAAAACTCCACAGTGCAAATTTGATTGTAATTATACACATTTTAGTCTTAATTCACTCCACATTACACTTGAACCACGTTGCTGTTCCTGGTTCCTAGCTAAGTACTCACTCCGCAAACACAGTTACGTGCAGCAGACGACAACACTGATTATAAGGTGCAAAGCCTTATTCCCTTAATTGTTTACTTTACTCATTAACTAGTTAAACTTTACTTCAAATTGTTTATTTAATTCATGTCTATTATCCCTTTTCTACAACCAAATTAACCCCGAAAAATTACAAATATTTCGGATATATACTTACGAGCAGACGCGAGGAAAAATGACTCATCCTTGCCAATCTGGTGGAGCGTCACACATAAGCCGATGCATTTACAAACTGTTTCCATGAATTCTAGTTGTCATAGTAGGGTAAAAAACCGCAGGGTACAGAGTGGACCATGTACGATCAGCGTGAACAATCCCAAAAAAGTACATTATAACGCGTCCTGACATCGGAGATGGGCATCAGTCGGGACTTGTTGTTGGTGAGAAACGGAGCTAAAGACCTCTACTCTCCTTTCAAAGTAAGTATTTTCTCCAAAGTTAGAAATTAAGGTCAAATTTTAAGATTTAAACAGAGGGTAGTGAAAACGGTCTCAAACGTAGTGCAAATCTCACCAAAACGCGTTCAACATTTTTACTTACAACTCGAAATATTTAGAAGATTGACGCCATCTCAATGTTTACGGAGTCGCTTGTGTCAATAAACTAACCATTTCCTGTGATAAATCCGCACACCATTTGTACCTACAGACGCTGGGGCACTTTCATCACAACAATCGGAAAACTTTCCCCTCCCACCGAGTAAACAACTGTTTTGGTAGAGACGACGACGAAGAGTGCACTTTGATAATTTTTTAAATAAATAGTAAAAACATCAATATTTACATATTTATGATGATTAATTTGAAAATATTCGTTATTGAAAAAGTAACTCAATTCTGACTCAAATTTAAGTAGTAATTATTTTTTGGAATTAGAACATTCTTTTAAGTCCTGTATTATGACGTCACGACATCTTGACTTTCTTACCTATTGTCAATACGTAATTGCTTTACTCAACTTTCTTGCAGAACAGTTTACCAGTTATTTATGCAGATTATGAGCTCTTCATGTAATTGGTATAATTGTAATGCGCATATATATCTTTATTATTTACTTTTTAGATATATGAAGATGTTTTACTGCCGGATTATCGCCGTAGTGTGATGCAATCGTTTTCGGTCCCTGGGCCTCTGTTTTCGCACCATAAGAAATTATGGGGCCGAATTTGCAATGACCAGAAAGTCGTTAAAAGAGGAAAGTTAGCATTGAGGGGCATATGTTTTGATTGAGAAAAATACAAATTTATTCAATAGCTAGCTTGTAAAAAATACTTGATTACAAAAAACTTGATTGACAACTAAGCAGCATACCTACTATGGGTTTCAGAGACAGTGCAAGCACGTTTTTGGGCAATACCTATTTCTGCAACGAACACTCGTATCAGAACGAGATTTTGCTATAGTGCATTACACCCAGTGCCGTAATTCATAAGGGTATCGTGAATCACTAATCGTAAAGAATAACGACACTTGTCCTTGTACCAAGAGACAAAAACTCCATTATGCCGAAATGGATACGAACACGCGTATAAAGCTCCACCTACCCTCTACCCCCCCACTCCACTGCCACCCCTTTCTTTCTTCGTTCCTTCGCCTTCCTTTTTCTCTCTCTCTCTCTCTCTCTGTTGCCATTCGGTATGTGTTGACCCTCCAAACTGGGTATAAGACTACAGACAAAACGTTGAAATTGGTGAAATTAGGCTATGTATTGGAAGTATATATACATAAATATTAAAGCAATTTTATCATTATTGCATTACTATGACAACTAGAATTCATGGAAACAGTTTATAATAATGAATCGGCGTATGTGTGAAGCCTCCACTAATGTGGCATCGATGATTTTGCCATTCTTAGCATGCAAACATTAAAGGTTACATTTATTTCTGGCATACGGTTATTAAAGAAATTCAAAATACTAATATGGACTGAAATCAATGAAAAGGGCTAGCAAAAGCAAAAAAACAAAATATGTATATAATTCATTTTGTACATGAAAACTTACCCAGCAGATATATACTTAGCTATAGACTCGGTCGTCCCAACAGAATTTCAAAACTCGCGGCACACGCGACAGGTAGGTCAGGTGATCCATCATTCCTGCCGCTGGGTGGCGGGATCCGGAACCATTCCCGTTTTCTAAGACAGATTTTCTCTGTCGCTGGAGCAAACATCATCATCTGTTGTTCGCTCCTCCATTTTGGATTTCTACTCGTTTGCCGAGAATTTGGATTGGTTTTTTGGTGACGTATTCTGTTTTTACTCTGGCTTGGCATACGCTTATTGTGGACTGTTTTTCGACTTTGATATTGACTGCTCTTTCACGATGTCTGACGCTAAGGCTTCACCTATGTTTAGTTTGTAATAGGGAAGATTGTAAGGTTAGGCTGCCGAAATCGTCGGTAGACCCATCATATTGTTTCTTTTTACTCTAAATGTAGAGAGAATGAATGTTCTATTAATAACACCTGTATTGAGTGCGAGAACTTAACAGAGCTTGAGTGGAAGGAGTTATCTTCTTATGTTAGGAAACTTGAGAGGATAGAATAAGAAAAGCTTCAGTTAGGTCATCAAGTAGATCTTGTTCTCTTGAACAAGACTTTCTTAATAACTCTCCTGTTACTAACGATTTTCCCTTAGCCACAGCTGCTTCTCCCGATACTGAATCCAAGGATTCTTCCGCTGAAAGGGAAAATGTAAAAGCTTCGATCAAGAAACTTCAAGCTCAGTTTACGAGCGTTAAACGAGGTAAGAGTGGTGATAGTGATTTGTGCAGTGTCCCCAGTGCAGTGGAGGGGGCGTCTGACCGGTTTCCTCATTGCTCCTAGGCCTAGACCGCTTCCAAACTCCCAGGACCAGGGGAGGAGGAATGTCGAAAGCCGCAGGGAGGATGCAGAACATCCCCAACGGTTCAGGCTTCCCTTCGGCAGATCCTGATGTAAAGTCCCAGGCTGCCTTGGATAGCCGCAGAAAAGGCATCCTAAGGGAGTGTTTTTTGGCCTCGGACTCTTCCTCTCCTAAATGAGGATGGAGTTCAGCCTCTCAATCGCGCCCTTTGAAGAGAGCCTGGAAAGCGCCTAAAGGAGACGCTGCTGATTCTAGCCCAGAGCGTTTTCCTGAGAATTGGCCCTCTGATCCTAAGAAGGCGAGACAGGAGGAGCCCTCTCTTCAGGATCCCACGAAGCAGTTCCTGATCAACCTGCAGGAGCAGTTATCCTCTCTTGTAGGCTCCTTCACTAAGGATTCAACAAGGAGGAAAGATGTTTCGCTCCCTGTTAAGAGTTCCTCTAAGCGCCCTTCTGCGGCTAGGAGAGAGCCCTCACACTCTCCAAGGCGATTATCTCCTTCGTCTAGAGACTCTTTGGACAGGAGTTTTTCTCCTGACAGGCGAGTCCTTTCGCCCTGTAGGCGCTCTTCTCCAAGAAATAAGCGCCCTCCTTTGGACAAGGTTTTAAAGCCTAACAGAAGCGCCTCAATTCATCGTCAGGAAGTGCGTAGCCACTCCCCTTCTAGACACCGGGAATCGAGCAGAAGTCTCGATCGGTTCAGGTTCAAGGAGCCGGAAGAGACCTAAACCAGTACAAATATCAGGATCCTTTGGGATTGCAGAACCAGGAGTGGAACAGGAGTCAGTCAGGCGCAAGGAGGTAGTCAGACGCAAGGGGCGTCAAGGAGCCTTTCAAGCACCAGGATTCAGGGCGCCAGGAGTCAGTTAGACGGCAGGAGTCAGGCGCCAGGAGTTGGTTAGGCGCAGGAGTTCGTTAGGCGTCAGGAGTCGGAGGCGCGAGCATCCTCTCAAGCGCCCGAGTCAGGGCGCCAAGAGCTATCAAGCGCCAGGAGTCTTTTGGACCTCAAGTGACTAGACACCAAAGAGCCTAGTAGGCGCAAGAATGTTTCTGACTGCCAGGAGCCTCATTCTTCTTATAGGATTCAGCGCTCCCCTTCTCGGGAAAGGAGTACTTCTTCCGGGAAGAGCCCTATCACTTCCAAACGGTCGCCTTCAGTGGAACATTTGGAAGAAGTGTCGGATGATGAGAAGCCCGTAGATGTAGCAGTTTCAGATACAAGAGGCTCTCACTTCTGCTTCTCAAGGAGTTCAGAGACTCCCATTCATCCTGCTGATCCTCCATCACCAGGATCACTTATGTCAGTACCAAAGCACATAAGGTCTTCTTCGTTCGTTAAGATGCGGCCGGCATTATGCATGAAGAAGGCTTTGAAGACATTTACAGAATGGCTAGCCTCTAGAAGGGAAGCTGGTAAAACAGTTTTTTCCTGTCCTCCTTCCAAATTAACAGGGAAACCTGGAAGGTGGTACGAGACCAAAGAACCCATGGGTTTGGGCCTTCCATCATCCGCAGACGCGGATTTTGCCTCTTTGGTAGACGCTTCCAGGAGGAAGTCTTTGCTTTCTGCAAGGCAACATGGGGCATGTGCGAATTGGACCATCTTCTAAAGGGCCTCTTCAAGACTTTAGAAGTTTTTAATTTTATGACTGGGTATTGGGAGCATTAGCCAAGAGAGCTCCAGACACGGGGACTTCGTCTCGATGGAAGAGCTTTCAAGTGTTCTGGCTTGCTTGGATAGAGCAGTTATGGACGGCTCTGTAGAAGTTGCCTCTCTGTTTGGAACAGGAGTGTTAAAGAAGAGATCGGTCTTTAGCTCTTTTCTAGCAAGAGCCGTATCTCCTCTCAAAGATCCTCTTCTTTTCTTTTCGCTCCCCTGTCCTCTCATCTGTTCCCGCAGGAGACGGTTAAGGAGGTAGCAAAATCTCTAACGGAGAAAGCAACCCAGGATCTCCTCACACACTCGGCTAAGAAGTTTAGGCCTGCCGTGCCTATTGAAAAAAGAGAGAGACCCTCTTTTGTGCAGCCCTTTTGAGGTGCCTCCTCTTCTAGAACCCCTCTTAGAGGTCGCAGACCAGAACGGAGGAGTAGACCATCTAGAAGGTCCTTCGGGAAATCTAGATGAGCAGAGAGTCCTCCAGACAAAAGTAGGCGCCAGACTACTCCATTTTGCAAAAGTTTGGGCGCAGAAGGGAGCGATCCTGAAAAAAGGATACTTGATCCCCTTCAGGGAAAATCCTCCCTTGACGACAACTCCAAGGGAGTTGAGTGCAAGATACTCAGATCCGGTCCGAAGACTAGCTATTCTTCAGGCAGTGGAACAGATGATTCCAAAGAAGCAGTAGAACTGGTACAAGATCTCCAGTCTCCAGGATTTTATAATCGGTTGTTCCTGGTAACAAAAGCATCGGGAGGATGGAGACCGGTGCTAGACGTCAGTGCCCTGAATTTCTTTGTTATGAAGAAGAAATTCTCGATGGAGACGTCTTCCTCTGTTCTGTCTGCTCTTCGTCCAGGGGACTGGATGGTGTCCCTGGACCTTCAGGATGCGTATTTCCATGTGCCAATTCATCCGGCATCGCGGAAATACCTAAGATTTATGTTCCAAGGGAAAGTATTTCAGTTCCGAGCGATGTGTTTCGGACTTTCGACTGCCCCTCAAGTCTTCACGGACATCATGAAGATGTAGCTTATTGGCTACATCTGGAAGGGATCAGGATCTCATTATATCTAGACGATTGGCTAATAAGAGCCCAATCGGAGAAACAATGTCTGGAGGACCTTTTCTTTACTCTCAATTTGACAAAGTCCCTGGGACTTTAGTCAATCTCGAGAAATCCATGCTGATTCCCCAGCAAAGCACTGTCTATCTGGGGATTCAGATGGATTCTCAGGTTTTATTTTCTAGCGTATCCTTCGCAGGAAAGGAGAGAACGCTGCTTGAAAAGGTGGCAGTCTTCTTAAGGAAAGAAACATTGTTCCGCGAGGGAATGGATGAGCTTACTGGGACCCTCTCCTCGATGGAACAGTTCGTTTCCTTAGGAAGACTGCCACCTAGGACCCCGTTCAATTTTATCTGAGGGAGAGATGGGATTGGAAGTCTCAAGAACTGGGAGAAACCTTTCCGATCTCGAAAGGAATCAAGGAGAATTTCCGCTGGTGGTTAGATCCACAAAAACTAAGCAAGGGGATCTCCCTTCACTTAAAGAACCCTCGCCTAGCGTTATTTGCAGACGCCTCAGATTCAGGGTGGGGAGCGACCTTAGGTTCGGAAGAAGTGGTCAGGCATTGGGAAGGAGAACAAGTGTCCTGGCACATAAACAAGAAAGAACTAACACCTTCATCTGGCTCTAGTTCATTTCGAGAACAGGTCTCAGGTCTGGTGATTCAAATCCACTCGGACAATATAACAGCCCTGGCATATATAAAGAAACAGGGGGGGGACGCATTCCTTCTCCCTGTACGAGCCAGCAAAGGATCTGCTGATTTGGGCTCAGGAAAGGGAAATCTCTTCTCACAAGGTTTGTGCAGGGAGAGAGAATGTCCGGGCGGATCTGTTGAGCAGGAAAGACCAAGTCCTACCCACGGTAATGGACACTCAATCCTCAGGTTTGCCAACAAACTTTGGCATCTGTGGGGAAGACCCAATATAGACCTGTTCGCGACCAACAAGAACTACAGACTGGAAAATTATTGCTCCCCGATCTCGATCCGCAAGCGATAAGCTGTAGACAGCTTTCTGCTAGATTGGGCAGGTTTAGACGCTTACGCCTTCCCTCCTTTCAAGATAGTAGGGGAGTATTGAGGAAGTTCGCTTGCTCAGAGGGAACAAAAATGACCCTAATAGCTCCTTCTGGCCAGCTCTCGACTGGTTCACAGAGGTACTGGAGTGGATAGTAGGATTTCCAAGATCGCTTCCACTAAGGAACGATTCTTCTCAAACAGCCCCACTTCGACGAATTTCACAAGAAACCTCCCCGCCTCTAAGTCTGACCGCCTTCAGACTGTTGAAGGACTTGTCAGAGCAAGGGGTTTTTTTTTCCACCTCTAAAGTGTATCAGTCGAAGTGGGAGTTGTTTAGAAGATGGTGTAAGAGTAAGAAAAATATTCTCTTCCAGTACCTCTGTAACTGAAATTGCTGATTTTCTTCTCTATTTGAGAAAGAATTGTAACCTAGCAGTATCTACAGTAAAAGGTTACAGGAGTATGCTTGGCCTCAGTCTTTCGACATAGAGGTCTAGATCTTACGAACAATAAACGATCTCCATGACCTAATAAAGATCTTTCGAAACCACGTAAGACCAGAAAAATGACAATTTGTCCAAAATTGCAATTTTTCCTAACTATACAAACCTGAGGTCCTTTTACAATAGGAAGATACTAGCGGCAGCTGGATAGGTCGTAAGCTTTCGAACAAGGGGTTCGGTAGTTAACTGCTTGTCCGACAGGCGCTCGCTGCGCGACTGGGAGGTAAACAAATCACTTTTGCTTTGGCCCAAGCAAAAAAAACTGCAGAGTGAGGGGTGGCATGAGGTGGGGCTATGTGTAAAAGGACCTCAGGTTTGTATAGTTAGGAAAATGCAATTTTTGGACAATTGTGTCATTTGTTCCGACACGGCATACAAACCTTCGGTCCTTTTACAATAGGAAGACTCACTTCTTGGTGGGTGGAATCTGAGTCTTTTGTGAACAGACTGGTGTTCGCCCTACCTTGGAAGCCTCCCTGGTCGTAAGAGCGAGGGAGGGATCCAAGCCTCTGTCCGATTGATCGGGGTGTGCACCGCAGGATCATGGTCAGACCTCTGGACCGAGTACTAAGAGAGGGGCATGCGCATCTCTTAGTACCAGCAATGCAAGAACTTGTTCCTGTACAGGAGCAAATATAAAGTCATGGGTTTGACTCTTGTAGGCATCCACTTCCCCCCCTTGTAGAAGGAAGTGGTGGATATTCTGCTCCTATCCTAGTGAAAGGGATAGGATGGGGCTCTGTCATATAGCTCACCTGCATCTCGTCCTCATCCAGCGTAGTGACGACCATGGCCCTCTGCCCACGGGTAGAGGGGTAAGTAAAAGAGATGGGAAGAGAGAGCCAGTCACTCACTCACTCACACATCCATCCACACAGTCACACCAGGACTCGATGCTGTTCAGCCTGCGAGGGTCTGGGTTTAGCTACACAAAACTTGTTGAGCAGCCACCACGGGTCCCAAAAGGGAAAAGGTATCCAAGGACCTGTGGGCAATATCCCGAAAGGTAGAAGGACGTAAAGGTAGTCTGGTTAGACCAGACCCCTGCCTTCAGGACCTGCGCCACGGAGAAGTTCTTGCGAAACGCCAACGAGGGGCCAATACTTCTGACTTCGTGAGCTCTCGGACGGGACGTACGGATGTCGTCACTACCATCACCTCATACGCCCTCCTGATGACCTCACGCAGCCAGAATGAAAGAGTGTTCTTGGATACTTCTTTCTTGGTGACCCCGGTGCTAACGAAGAGGCGTCGACACTCAGCCTGAGGTGTCGAGTTCTCTTCAGATAGCGCCGTAGCGCCCTCACAGGACAAAGCAGCATCTCATCCGCATCATTATCGGTGTCATAGGAAAGACCATGAAGTTCCCTACTCTCTTCGCCGATGCCAGGGCCAGCAAGAAGAGGGTCTTGAGGGTCAGATCCCTGTCTGACGACTCTCGGAGTGGCTCGAACGGTGTTCGAGTCAGACTCCTAAGGACGAGAGTCACGTCCCACGCAGGGGGCCTGAGTTCCCTGGGTGGGCAAGACCTCTCGAAGCTCCTCATCAGCAAGGAGATCTCGAACGAGTTCGAGATGTCCAGCCCCCTCAGTTTCAGACGAGACGACGCCAAGGCGGCTCTGTATCCTTTACTGTGGGGACTGAAAGGAGACTTCTCTCGGCGAAGAAACACGAGGAATCCGCTACCTGCTGAAGAGGCTCTGAGAGGAGTAGACCCCGTCTACGACACCAACCACAGAAGACGGCCCACTTCCCCTGGTACACAGCTGCAGAGGACTGACGGACGTTTCCAGCCATCTCTGTTGCTGCGCTACGAGAAAAGCCTCTCGTTCGCAAGAGATGGTGGATAACAGCCAGCCGTGAAGACGTAGGGACTGGACTGCTCGGTGGTACCGCTCGACGTGTGGCTGGGCCGAGAAGGTTGTGCCAAGGGGGAATCTCTCTCGGTTCTCCTGCGAGAAGAGCCAGCAGGTCCGGATACCAAATGGCCTGTGGCCATTTGGGAGCCACCAGGATCATCCTGAGATTCGGGGTGACCAGCGCCTCGACTGATCACCTTGCGAATCAGGCTGAACGGGGGGAGGCATAGGCGAAGAGGTTGTCCCACGGGTGTTGAAGAGCGTCCTCTGCAGCTGCCCATGGGTCCGGCACGGCCGAGAAGAACACCTGGAGCTTCCTGTTGTGCCGGGTGGCGAACAGATCCACGACTGGTCGCCCCCACAGGTCGAAGAGCCTTTCCGCCACGTCCTGGTGTAGAGACCATTCGGTCCCTATCACCTGATCCCGACGGCCCCTGAGCGTGTCTGCTACTACATTCCTCTTCCCTGGAATGTAGCGTGCCGCGCTCTATTGAGTGTGCCTGAGCCCACTCGTGCACCTGCCGCGTCAACTGGTACAACGGGAGAGACACTAGGCCCCCATGTTTGTTGACGTAGGCCACCACCGTGGTGTTGTCGCACATCAACACCACTGAGTGTCCCATCAAGCGGTCCTGAAACTCTTGGAGAGCGAGGAACGCTGCCCTTGAGTTCCAGTACATTGATGTGAAGGTGCTTGTCGTTCTCGTCCCACACTCCTGAAGTCAGCAACTCCTCCAGGTGTGCGCCCCATCCCTCGGTCGATGCGTCTGAGAACAGCTGCATGTCCGGGGGGGAGTGCTCAGAGGCACTCCTCTTAAGAGGTTCCTGTCGTCGAGCCACCAGGCTAGGTCCTGCCTCACCTCCTGTGTCAGTGACACTGGAAAGCTTGGGGGATCCGTCGCCTGTGACCAACTCTCCTTTAGTCTCCATTGAAGAGACCGCAGGTGAAGACGCCCGTGAGGGACTAACTTCTCGAGTGACGACAGGTGTCCGATCACGACTTGCCATCGCTGAGCTACCTGTTTCCTGCCGAGACAGGAACTGGGTTGGCTGCCTCTCTGAATCTGCTGATCCGCGAGTCTGCGGGGAAGACTCGCCCTGCTACCACCGTTGTCGATCAGCATACACCAGGTACTTCATCCTCTGCTTGGGTCGAGATCGGACTTCTCGAAGTTCACAAAACGATCCCCAGGGATCGCGACAGAACTCGAGCCAGTCGATCCCTGTCCTGTAGCAACTGCGAGCGGGAGCTCGCCAGGACTAACCAATCGTCGAGATACCTCATCAGACGTATCCCGTGCGAATGGCCCAAGCAGACACCAGAGTGAACACTCGCCGTGAAAACACCTGTGGGGGGTGGCCTTGGTTGAGAGGACCGAAGCACAGTGCCTGAACTGGTACACGTCACCGTCGAGGATGGAAGCGGAGGTACTTTCTGGAGGACTGATGAATGGGTATTTGGAAATACGCATCTTCAAGTCCACTGAAAGCATGAAATCGTTCTCCCTGATGGAGTCGAGCACTGAGCGTGCCGTCTCCATCGTGAACCGGGTCTGGCGAACGACCGGTTCAGGGGAGAGAGATCTATCACCGGGCGCCAGCCTCCCGTAGACTTTTCCACCAGGAAGAGTCGACTGTAAAAGCCCGGTGACTGATCCGTGACGATCTCTACAGCTCTCTTGCTCAGCATGGTCTTGATCTCCTCTGTCTGAGTGCTACGTCCTTCGGTGACCCGTGGACGTACGACTGCTGTTGAACCGGGTTGGAGGTGAGGGGTGGCCGAGATTCGAAGGGTAATAGATATCCCTCCCGAAGGACATCTACAATCCAGGTCTCGGCGCCGTAGCGCTGCCAAGTTGCCCAATGCTGGCCAGGCACCCCCCCCACTTCCGGCAGCAGGTGAGGGGGAACGCCGTCCCTAGCGTTTCCCCCCCTTTCTTCGACTTCTTCCCATAGCCTCCACGGGATGAGGAGGGCTGGGAGGAGGGCTGGTTACGGCCCCCCTTGCCAGAAGTCGAAGAAGACAGAGTCATTCCTCGGGGCTTCGACGCAGCAACCGTCTTAGCAGCCGAGGAAGCACTAGCCGAGCTCTTAGACTTGGCCGCAGTCCGAGGCTGCCCAGAAGCCTTCGAGACTGCCTGGTGAACCAGACGGTCACTGTCCTCAGTGCGCCGCTGTCCCACCGCAGCGTCCACCATCTCTCCTGGGAAGAGAGACGTGGAACTCCGTAAAGGTCCGTTTCGAAGTCCCAATGCCGCTTCACGCCCGGCCGCCCTGGAAACCCGAGTAAGACAGCGTCCCTCGTCGGTGGAGAACCAGGTTGGCCCACAGGTTCACCGTCTGGTGGGCAAGGAAAGAGATGGCTCTTCCCCCAGACTGGCAAAGTCTCCTGAGGCCGAGTCATCTTCGGGAGAAATTCCCCCAGAGTTGGCTGCGACCTTAGATACTGTGAGGGACCACAATCTAGCCAGGATACGGCCTGGAAAGCTGCCATGGCGGTAGATTCCAGGCCCAGTGCCTCTTGCTGCGAGAACCACAGGTTCTCGGACAGGGAGCTGTTGCAGAGACACACCCGGAGTCAGCCTTCGCTAACTCCGGGTTCACCTGTTTGGGCGGCATCGGATCTTCAGATGGCAACGTAAAACCGCCGATGTCGTAGCAGAGGAGGTGGAAGTAGCTTGCTAGACCTGCCAGACTTCAGTGAACCGTCCTGTCCAGAGACAAGCGATTCAACTTGGTCCAGCACTGAGTCAGCCAGCTCTGACCGCGGCAAACCCACCGTCGGTCTGGGTTCCCTCTTCGGGCCCCAGAACGACTCGAGCCGGGACGTGGGCTCGGATGGTGGGAGCGGCGATCCTTCCCCGAGGTCGTTGTGCTGACGAATCAGCGCAATACCTCGGCAAAGTTCCTCTGGATCTCAGGAGTGACTGCATTTCCTGTGGAGTCGGACCGTCCAGTCCCTCAAACAGGAGCACCTCCCGAGACCCTCCTCCCTCAAGGAGAGGAGCAGCGACAGCCCCCTCTCGGTCTCCTCCAACCACCACCTGTGCGTAAGACCTGGCTGGTCCGAGAACCGAGCCTGGTACGTACGACGACGTGGCGGGATCCTGAAGGGCGCACCCTTCACGATCACTCCTCAATACCTCGCCCCTCCCGGTGTAACCCGAGGAGGTTGAAGGTATGGGAGAGGCAGACCTGACGCTCTCTCCTCGCTCACTGGCAGAACCAGCGGGCTTGGAGGACTGCAGGCGATCGTCAACTAGCGGCCGGTGGGCGATCGAGCTGCAGACCTAGTCGAGCCGTCTCGCTGTGGAGAACGGCTGGACCGAGAACAGCGGCCCCCCGGTCTCGTGTGTCAGAGGAGCTGGTGCTGGTTACCGTACCCGATCGCTCTCTGTAAGAGCGACGGTCATGGCGACCGGCGAGCTCCACTGTCACGGTGAGACCGGTGGCGTGTCCTCACGGTGCGTCAGTTCGCTGGTACCATCCGTGGGCCTGGTGCTTGGGTGCCCGGTGGCGAACGGGGGGAAGGGGACCTCGTTCCCATCCTCAGCCCGTGGCCGGGTCCAATGGACCCGGTCACGTCCGCCCCTCCCGGGCCGGGTAAGCCAGCTGCTCGCCGCGAGAGCGAGAGCTGGTCTGGTGAGAGTCGCGTGAGCGGCTGTCACCAGTCTTCCGCTCCGTGCCGTGAACCTGACGCTGAGCGGACTCAGAGGTCTGGGTTTCCTTGGCTGCACGGTCGCTGGTAGGCGACCGTACACTCGGTACCTCTCGCGAACGAGCGGCCGAGCCGGATCCTGCTGCTGTGGCCGAACCACTGACAGCAGGTGAGGAAGTGCCGGTGTAGCCGGCACCCCCTCTGGTCCCCGTAGTCTTCTTCCTTGCGGGAGAAGAGAACGGGTCCTGCTCCCGAAGGAGCAGGGCGACCAGCGGAAGAACCCCCCGTCTCACCGAGCGAGACGGGCCCTTAGAAGCTCCCGAAGGAGACTTCTTAGGGGGGGGGGTAGGGGGGGGAGGTTGGGCGACCTTCTTCTTCTTAGGACGGGGGAGCCTTAGAAGAAGAAGGGGAAGAGGCGGCAGACGACGACGACGAAGAAGACGATGAAGACGACGACGACACCTTCCTCCTCTTCTTCTTCTTCTTCGTCAACCTCCTCAGGACCGACGTCAGGTCTGTCATCCAGGACGGAGCCGGGGCTGCTGTTGCCGAAGCAACAGGGCCCGGACGTACCTGTCCGAACAGACCAGCATCGGAGCAGCGGCGCCAGGAACGGGAACAACATCAGCAGGTGCGAGCATCACAGGAACGGCAGCAGACACGGCAGGATCAGGAACAGGAACAGCAGCGGTGGTCACGGCAGGTACGGCAGATACAGCTGGTCGAACCAACGGCCACAGACGTCATCGGTAACCGGTGGGAGGTCCAGGGGCGAGCTCTTCGGGCACATGAAGTCCGGTCGCGGCAGCACGGCAAACCCAGGTGGCGGCATCACACTCCCCCGAGTTACGGCGACTGGCCCCTGCACCGATGTTGTGGGTGTCACAGAGACCGCGTGCTGGGTGTACACCAGGTGAGGAGGTGACGCGTAGCCAGGTGTTGTCAGGGTCGTGGTGGTTGGTTGTGACCGTAGCATGGCTAACCGCCACGGAGCCAGCGAGATGATAGAGCAGCCCCTGGACACTCGGCACGCCCTGCAGTCCCAACGATGCCCACACCTGTCCGAGGTCATCCTTCACGGCAACCGCACCTGAGGAGGCAAAAGTCGGGTGATTAGGAGGATCCTCTACCCGCTCGCGCGAAGACGAGCGGATAGAGGACCCAGAGTACAACTCTACGTCGGGGTATCTAGCGCCCTCCTCCACACTCGACACATCGGGAGAGGAGAAGGACCTAGACACCGCCCCCCCCCGAAGGGAAGGCGGCGAGACGTGGAAGTTGAGCGGCTGGCGGCAGGAAAGAAGACGAAGTGTCCGTCACCAAAGGAGTCGCGGGAGAGCTTCCCGACGACTCCTTTGGAGGCCTTCGCTTCTTCCTGCCCTCATACAATGTCCACTGCGCCTCCGACCAGTCAATACAAACATCACAGGGTCTCGGCCCGGGTGCATTCGCGCCCCGGCACCGAGCACACAACACATGAGGGTCAATCTCGGGGAATGATCTGAACTTCCCGCATTTGCGCCCTTCGGTACCCGGGCAAAGTCTCCTTGGGGTAGCGAGGCGTGGAGATTCCATCATAATTCAATTGCAGCGTAATTAATATGATAAGAGAGAAAAAACTGTACTTACAAGCTCTTTCATACACAATTACAAACAAACTAGAAAGCAAACGACGAGCAGCGGGCAGAGAGCGAACACACACGTCCATCCACTGTGAGGCCGAAAGCAAAAGTGATTTGTTTACCTCCCAGTCGCGCGCAGCGCGCCTGTCGGACAAGCAGTTAACTACCGAACCCCTTGTTCGAAAGCTTACGACCTATCCAGCTGCCGCTAGTATCTTCCTATTGTAAAAGGACCGAAGGTTTGTATGCCGTGTCGGAACAATCAAGAAACCTAGCTGGAACTTGGATGTGGTCCTTAAGTTCCTAATGTCAGAAAAATTTGTACCTTCTCACACAGCTTCATTTAGAGACTTAACTAGAAAGTCCTTATTTCTATTCGCATTAGCAACAGCTAAGAGAATTAGAGAGTTGCAAGCCTTGGAAGGTAAAGTTGGTTTTAGGAAGGATTCAGCGGTTTGCACCTTGTAAACACCTTTTTCTAGCGAAAAACGAAAATCCCTCAAAACCATGGCCTAGAAGCTTGAGGTAAAAGGACTTTCTTCACTAACAGGAAGAGAAACTAGAGAGGACTTTGTGTCCAGTCCCAGGGCACTCAAGTTCTACCTGAGGAAAAAAGTGTATTAGGAGGTACAGAAGAAAGTCTTTGGTGCTCTGTAAAAGATCCTAAAAAGATCTATCTTTCAAAGAATACCCTAACGTTCTTCATAAGGATTTAATAAAGGAAGCTCACCTTACTTGCGATGAAGAGCACCTCAAGATTCTCAGAGTAAGAGCACATGAAGTGAGAGCCATAGCTACGTCAATGGCCTTTCACAAAACCTGGTCTCTTCAGGCTCTGATAGAGTCAACGTTTGGAGATGTAACTCTGTGTTCGCCTCCAATTATCTAAGAGACGTATAAATTTCTTACGAAAAGTGCTTTGCTCTGGGAGCGTATGTTTCTGCGGATTCAGTTGCTGGGAGAAGGAGCTGAAGCTAATCCTTTTTAACTTAGTTTAGTGTTTAAAATTTTTCTTTATTGGTGGTTGTTTTTTATTGGTTGATTGTCAGAGGGAATAGGGGACCCTCTTGCAATTCTTAGGTTATAACAGTACTAACATGGTCAGGTGATCGGGATTGGCTCAGTGCTCCTTGTGTTTAGTTATAGAAACCTTAACTCTGTCATGTAAGAGGGCTAGTTCCCCATTGATATGACAAAGGTAAAGGCTCTACCATGTAAGTGGGTCAGACCCCCATTGGTACGAATCCAGAGTAGGCTCTGTCGCGTAAGCGGGCTAACCCCCCGCCCCATTGACACGATCCAAAGAGTTATTCAGCCATAGGTCCATACCTCGCTGGGACTCTTGAGCAGACAGACTCATAGACAGTAGTCATGAAGTCTTCAGCCCAATCAGGTAGGAACCATGGATTATTATATTCAAGAACATATGTTGTTTTTTCTCTGTTTTTTTCTAATGTATTTAGTTTAAGGTATTATCATTATGTTTAGCTGTCTCTTGCCCTCCACCAAGGGTGCCAATCAGCTAAGTATATATCTGCTGGGTAAGTTTTCAAGTACAAAAATGATATTGTTAAGATACAATAAAGTTTTGTACATACTTACCTGGCAGATATATACGATTAATGGCCCACCCATCCTCTCCTCAGGAGACAGGTGGAAAGAAAGAGAAAATCTGTCTTAGAAAACGGGAATGGTTCCGATCCCGCCACCCAGCGGCGGGAATGATGGATCACCTGACCTACTGTCGCGTGTGCCGCGAGTTTTTGAAATTCTGTCGGGACGACTGAGTCTATAGCTAAGTATATATCTGCCAGGTAAGTATGTACAAAACTTTATTGTATCTTAACAATATCATCTTATCCGTAGTCGTTCCTCTATGGTTTTCGGCAGCCAGATGTACAAAAACATTAGAAACATTTGATTGTAGTATCTACTTTAGAAATATCTGTAATTTTTCGGGGTAATTTGGTTGCAAAAAAAGGGATAATATACATGAATTAAATTAAAATTTTTAAATAACAAAGTAAATTTGAACTAATAACAAGTAAAGTAAACAATTTAGGGAATAAAACTTTGCAGTTTCGTTGTCTGCTGTTCGTAACTGTGTTTGTGGCGCGCGCGCTTAGGAACCAGGAACAGCAACTTGTTTAAAGTGCAATGTGGAGTGAACTGAGACCAAAATGTGTATAATAACAATCAAATAAGCACTGTGGAGTTTCAGTTGTGATGGCAGTAAGGATAAAAACCACCGATTACAAGGTAAGAATGAATTCAGTTCAAACCATGACCCCGGGAATAAAAATTTCATACTTTCGTAATATAGGCAACAAAATGTTGTTTTATTGTGCCGATTACAACTGCAATCTTGAGTAAGATCAATAAACGTTACATATATACGCTAACATTGTTCAAATGATTGCTGGGAAGGCTGGGAAAGATGATTTTCGTCACTGATCAGAACCTGTACATCCCATGGTAGCCGCCATATTGGATTTCAAAACTGCCTTGAAAACATATTTTACGAAGAGCGTCACATGCTTATTTTAGTTCGTATGGGGCTTTCCTATATCATCACATTATGTTGACGAAACTTCAATCTTTTGAATGGTATGCTTGGAGTTGTAATTGTTTATTCTTGTTCACCATTTAAATATCGAGTGAATAAGACCTGTCCACCGTGATAAGGGTTGGTAGTCGCTGGTTTTTCCCCCTAAGGCAGTAATGATAAAATTGTTGTGATAGATAGGCTAATTTCACTTAGGTATTTCCCCAGTTTTGTGTAAGTCTAATACCCAGTTTGGAGGGTAAACAACTACCAATTGATAACACTGATAAAAAATTGAAGAGCACAAAATGCCACAGAGAATGCCGTAGTCCCCTTGAATAAGTACGAATAAGTGCTGGTTAGAGGTTGGGGTTTCGATTGTTGTGATGAAAGTGCCCCTGCGTCAATGGGTACAAGTGCTGTGCAGATTTAGCACAGGAAATGGGAAGTTTGTTGACACAAGCGACTCCGCAAACATTGAGACGGCATCAATCTTCGAAATATTTGGAGTTGTGAGTAAAAACTTTGAAAGCATTTTGGGGTTGTGGGCACTGCGTTGGTCACCCTTTCCATTACCCTCTGTTTAAATCTTAAAATTTGGCCTTAATTCCTAACTTTGGAGAAAATACTTACTTCGAAAGGAGAGTAGAGTTCTTGAGCTCCTGTTATCACCACCCACTAGGCTAATCATGACTGATGACCATCTCCGGTGCCAGGACGTGTTAAAAGTACTTTTCCGGAGGGTGGCCGAACCACGGTAGTTGGTCACTCGGTGAGTTGGCCAGTCCACGCGGTTGTTTACCCTAGTAGGCTAAGGCTAATTTCACGGGCCATTAGGCTACAGCTGCTAGGTAGTACAGACTACTAGGCTAAGTAGTAGGTACCTAAACTGCAATGGTTTGTTTAGGTTTCCATAAAAAAATAAAACAAGTAGTTTCCACCAACTACATTGTACTTACCTTAGTAAGAAGACAACAAAATAGTAACGTCCAAATTCAGATAAACTCTGTGTCCATAAGTGACGTTTCTATAAGCTAAGGAACCTTGGCTTTTGTGTTGACCACAGACGAGTTGTAGTAGTAGTACTAGGTGGAGTAAATCTTTGAAACGACTCCCTAGCTCATTCTTTACCTACTTTCTATGTGTTCAAGTTTATTGCCTCTGTAATGCCATAAACCTTTTATAAATTCTCTCATATTTTCTATTCATTGAAGTTATTGACATGACACTAGCAGTAAGTGAATCATTTTCTCTGTAACGACTAGTGTTTGTTTGCAATGGTTTAAATTTTTTGCGACTTCCTTTGTATTACAGTTCTTCCACGAATCCACTGTGTTTTTCTGCTTCTCCCTGATTTTGCTGATATTTCTTAACAGTAATACAGGTTTTGGTTATATTGATATCTTAAACGTGTCGACATACCTTCGTGACCTACAGAACTTACAATTCTCATCTTAAAGATTATAGTCATAATAACGCTATCTGAGATATGATCCTCAAAGTAAATAACCCCAAAATATTTTCAAAACGACCATCGTAGAGTTTATCGCATATCAGGGAGGAGGAAATGTTGACTGTACTTTAAAACTGTATAAATAAGGTGGTTCGACAATCTTACAAGTTGGAAGAGGAACTGTTACGCCTCCAAGAAAAGAATTTTTTCTGGTGTCGATACTTATTTGCTCCGGTTAATTCTGAACGGACATGGGTGCTCTTCTAGGCTGAAACGAGGGTGATTCGCTTGCTCTGGTGAACTCCGGTGACTTTGGTTGGGCCATCGTCTCGGTAGGTGACAAGAGTCTCGAAGTTCACACCAGATTTCTTAGCCCTTGCAATATCTTATTACCTTTATGAAAGTGTCCATGCGAGCATAAAGCCGTCTCAACCTAAACCAACCAATTGTAAATGTTGCCCGGGATCGAGGATTGTGTATTTCGACCTAAATGCACCTTCTACCTAATTACCAACCGGAAGGAGTTTCCGGTTAACCTCTAATCCCTTAGATAGTCCTCTTTCGTAAAAAAAAAAAAAAAAAAAAAATGAATAAATAAAACACACATTGTGAATAATGCAGCTGTAAATAAAAACCAGCAAAACCTACTCTGTATCGTTAGAAGAGAACGCCATTTTTATCGGTGAATTCAGTGATTTAGATTAACGGAAGAGAGGTAACGTCCCTTCATCTCCACTTGGAACTGGAAGTATGATCATGTGATGCATAGGCAGTACCAACAGTGGCTCATTCCTTGCAGACAACGATTCCCTTTCACTTTCAGAATTGTTAAATGGGACGGATGTCGAGGAAAGGAAAAAGAATTAAGCAAAACTTTATGCACCTGACAACTGCGGTAAATCCAGATATAAAAGAGGAACTGCTGTCAGGGGGCAAGAGTTTTGTAGGATTATCTGAGGGGAACGAATAACCACTACTTCTGAAGAATGGTTTAAAGACCGAACTGTGAACTTCGTGAATTTCAAGTACTGCAGGAAACATTTTCTGGAGAGCCTGTTTTTCAGGCAAGGAACATTGTCCAATCACAAAGACTGAAGTATCTTATCGTGTTACACTAATCAAGGTGGTACACACTTTGGCAGCACCAGTTTTGTCAACAAAGAGGAAACTTTTTCTTAAGTAGCATCCATATTCCATATTTTTTTCTGCAACTAAATATTCCTTCCAAAGCAAAAGCTTTCGCCGATTCAATATAACACGCACACTTATCTTGCTGCAAGAATAAATCAAAATCCCGTTATTTTACGAAATAATGAAAACTACAGTTTTAAGAGCAACTAGTCTCCTCGTCAGGTGGTTACAGTGTAATAATACATTAAAAGAAGATAAGTTACGTATGTTAAAAAGAAAAAAAACGTTAGTAACCAACTTCGGTCATCATCAAACTGACAGTCTAAAAACACAGTTGTTGATCATTCAACGACCTGACTGTCTTGTCAAGTTTGTCTGCTGATTTACATAAAAGGATAAAAAAAAAAACTGTCAAACTTGTAGGTTCCATAATTTAAGTTGAAATTAGAAACTGCCCTAATGAGGGTATCAACTATTTTTCTTCTCTTGTTCGTTATTTGTTCTAAATAATAATTTACGCTTGCCAATCAAAACTATGGTTAATTGGTGATGTGTTGATAAATAAAGCAATTTTTGTATCCCCTTGCTAATTGCATATCTGTGTTCACTCGATCGCTAATCAGCAGATCTTGATTCAATTAAATGAACTATTTTACCAATTGCGCAAGGATCCATAGTCCACTCAGTTAATTAATTCCATACCCAGCTCTACTTTAGTTGCTCAGACTTTCATCTACTGTATATGGATAACTGTCAACAGCATCAACATTTACCCTTTTATAAATGGAGAAAGAGTAAAAGAGCTCCTGCTTTGAGATGCGCCTCGTCAGTCAACTAGTAAGGGTTCCCTAATTTCTTAAAACATTCCTGAAAACATGGACACAAATTCAGTATGCACGTAAAAAGCGGGATGTTAAAACTAAAAATTCAATGCTTTCTTTGTGATGGGAAAAGTTATGTATTATAGCGTGTGGAGGTTTTCTGAAAACCTGCAAAAGCGTCCGACGGTGGGGAATAGCCGTTCGGTCGTTAGCTTCACTCGAAGCTTTATCTATTTTTCTTAATAAATTAAAAGTAAATAATGCTACTTAGTATAGTAACTATTAGCGTTAATGGTAAGTAAAATGAATAATAAAATTAAACTTATGAATTAAATTACTTAAACTAGTAATTGCTTAATAGGCCTTAAGTTCGCGCGTGCGTAATATGTACAGTTGTGCTCAAATCTCATGCAACATGATTCTTTTTGTATCGTCCACATTCTCAGACTCAACGTGATGTTGCCAAGTAGTGTTATACTTTTTTTTTCTAATGTCATACATGTCGAAAAGTTTGTGAATTCACTGCTAGCCCTATTTTCCTTATGTTTATATAAATATGATCCCTTTTATGCACTGGTATAATTCGTAATCTGTGTGATTTGAACTGATTTTCTTTTTTTACGCTGCTAAGTTCAAAGTGCGGTGCAATAAGGTTAGCTGTGCCATCAATGAAAGCACACTTTACATGCTCCTCGGACTGGTCAACATAACTACTCTGCTGCATTATGACAGTAGACTTAATTAAGCTCAACAGTCATAACAACATTTTCAACGTAGGAATATGAATTAAAAACAAGTTTTCTTTGGATGTTGAAGCTTTCGGCTGTGTTTAAGCTGCCTGTATGTTGCAAAATGTTTTATGGGCCTAAAAAATAATCTAAGCCTTCTGAGATATAATCTGTTATTAATGAATTTATTTGTAGAGATTATCTGTTTTTTTGACGAATACAATAGGAATATGAATTACAACCAGTTTTCTTTGTTTGAATGTTTTGAAAGTTTTTAAGCTGCGTTTAAGCTGCCTATATATTGCAAAATTATTTATAGGCCTAAAAGAATATCTAAGCTTATGAGATTGTAATGTTTACTAATGTTTTTTATTTGTAGAGATTTCCTGTTCTTTGAGGAATAAAAGATGATTTTGATTATATGGAGAAGATAACCATTAATCGAAATATCATAAGTATTAATATCAAGGCGTATGGAACACTTGTTTTTCAACTGGTTTAAAATATTATTTTCTTAAAAGTCCTTCTCCTCGCTTTGGTGTATAATTTATTCTTTCATAAAGTAACTTGAAGAACAAGAATGTGTAGTTAACCTCATTTGCTTTCTGGCCAGAAATTGTTAATAGAGAGATGTGACTGTTAACTGTAAAGTAAAAAATCTAACACCTAGGCCTAGGAACATTATCTTGGCTTTGACAAAATAATGATTGCTTAGACGAATATTTGCTAGTATGCCATAATTTTTTAAATATTTAAGAATTATAACAATTAATTATGTATGAAATCCAAATATTCCTCTAACACATAATGTAAGTGTTTTCAAGATAATTTCATTTCGCTACTCAGTGTAGACCTACTAATGTTACACCGGGGGGTGGGTTATTGTTGCACTACACTAATGATACGTCACACACGCTCCCCTCACACGTTGACATCGGTGGGCGCATTCTACTTTTGTATATACATATTTAGATTTTTGTTTTTTTCAGCTTGTTGAGGTGTAAAAGCAATCAAATAGGACTATTTCAAATTTTATGTTGGCTTTGGAGCATTATTACTGTCATGACAGTTTTTTTTTTAGTTTTTTTTTTTTTTTATTTAACATTTGAAACTGATGCTGATGACGCCTTCATTTTGGTCAAATGCTTTAGCGATGTATGAACGAAAGTTTTGAAAATGTTTTGAAAGAGTTTTTTTCTGAAATTTGCCTCACGTGACATTTTCTTACAGTTTTGACATATATGACAGATTTCACTCTTATGAAACATATTATGTCCATAGTGTATGCAATAATTGCGTTTCCGCATTGAAATAATAGATAAATAGGGAGCATGCTAGGTTGCCAGTTAGTGAATTTTGAACGAAATCCTATGGAGTCATGTCGCATGAGATTTGAGCATCACTGTACCTGTCAAAGGTAAGAAGTAAATTACCTCGGAGGTTACCACAGCCACGGCGAACAGTTACAGTAAGAGTTACTCATTAGCAAGGCCTGCATCTCTACATTGTAATAGGAAATTAACCCTGAACAAAACTGAACGTTCTAACTCCAAGACAAAGACAATTTTGGAATACGTCAACGTCAACGTCAACATTTGTGATAAGTGCTTTACATTATTATGTATCTTTGGCCATGTCTAGGGAAAAAGGTAATGTACGGCAATGTCACAAAGTTTTATTAGTGGATCTACTCTTTAATGTAAGTTGTTTTGGTTGTTAAATAATTGTTTTGTTTATTAAATATAAGTAAGGTTGAAATTAAAATAAATTCCAATAGGCCATAATGCCGCACAAGATCAATATCCAAAAGCAACAGTTTGCTGCCTGATTCCCATTCAACTTGAAATCTTATGGAGGGACAAAGAATTCAGTGGTTAGAAAATCTCCTGATTGTTCATTACTTAATCTACAAATAAAAACAAATGTCATCGACCTACCTAAGCCACGGAATGTTTGGATCAATGATATGACAAAGTCATTCTGAATCAAAAATATTCAACGAAAAAATTACTGAACAGGGGACAGTGTTTGTTGGTAAGATTTACTTGAAATTGGTGATCAGTAATAGAATGCCACAGGGAAAAAAGTCAGTTTTGGATAGGCAAAACGTCACAGGAAAATTATTCACATTAATTTATGGTGGCCTTAACGCTGTACACAATCATCAGCTCAGCAGCTGCGACCAGCCCAGGATCAATTCAGTTGCTCACCAGATACAGTAGAGTGAGGGTGCGTCCTATGCCTCGGGAAAGTGCTACAAGATGCACGATTCATGCTAATTTTAACCCTAAAATAAAAATTAATGAGGTTAGAGGGTTGCAATTTTATATGATTGGAGGGTGGATACTCAAAATAGTAGTTCTTTAGATCTGAGGACGGACAGATAAAGCCTGCGCAATAGGTTTCATTTACAGAAAACTAAAAGCGAAAAAACTGCATATACTCGGTAACAAAACCCATACAACAGGAAAATTAATGCAAATGAGAGAGTGCTGAATATTCCTTTGTCTACCACGTGGTTCAAAGACTTGGCAGTGAATTCCAAGCAGCAGAAAGAAGCTGGGCGTCAATCACTGTATTTCCCCGGCTGATGCCTTCCTAGTTTTGAGCTCCAGGTTAAAAATCTCGATTCAATATCGTCGCGATTTAAAGGCAGTGATTCATTGACATCAGATCATATTGACTGACTTGGGGTTTTGTGGTTGAGTTTTACAAACATTTAAACGACCAAAATGGGTTGGATTTGTTTGATCATAATGATCACGCTTTATTTTGCAATATTGAACTGCAAATGATCAACCGAATTTATGTCTTTTGATACTTATATTCCTTTTTATGGGTTTTAGGGGAAGTTGTGAATTGCGTTTTCTTGAAATCTTATTGTTGTACAGTCAAACCTGTCTTTACCGGCAAGCAAATTTGCTGAGTAATTTGGTAATGCGAAAATTAACAACGTATGTACGTAAATTATTTGATAAATCTTTAATGTAAAGTATCTTTAGTGTAAAAAATATCTAGTAGTGGCTGCAGTATTAGGTCATCTAATTTAAAATCTGCTGTAAACCTACTCTTTAGAAGATAAGATATTTGTCTATGTCAGTCAAGGAATAAAGTAATAATAAAAGTTTTTTTCTCTCCTCGTTCAGGCGAAGGCCTTGGAGATTCCAGCACAAGAAGTGAATATCAGCATGAAGAGATGGTCTCTTCTTCCCCGGTGCACAAGTTATTTCCCCGTGGCTGTAGAGACCCAAATTTTGAAGATGTAAACAACACCAGCCTCTCTTTTACTGCACTATGTCATCTAGTGTCCTTTACCTTTGTAAAGACATCTGGTGGTGCAAGCAGAAATACCCTAGGAAAGCAGTATTTTTGTTTGTCTGGTGTTTTTACGTTGCATGGACCCAGTGGTTATTCAGCAAGGGGACCAACGGCTTTACGTGACTTCCGAACCACGTCGAGAGTGAACTTCTATCATCAGAAATACACATCTCTCACTCCTCAATGGAATAGCCGAGAATCGAACCCGCGACCACCGAGATGGGTCGCAAATACCATACCAACCACGCCACTGAGGCGCTGTGAAGGCAGTATGATAACCGACGGCAAGGCATTTTCAGCAGATCTGATTATAATAGTGATCTTCTCAATGCTTTTAAGAGTGGTACTGGACCTCCCCAGAATATTCGATGAATATTCTAGGGGAAAATTAGCGGCCCAGCTCGAAGTGATTTAGGTAATTCAGGAAACGGTACTAATGATCTCGAATCATCATCAAAGGAAAAGGTTTTCTGAGACTTAGCTGACCCTTTGACAAGTGCCGGCCACTCATATATCACAGTGCGACATAATATTTCTAAAATAAAACAAGTTCTCAGCTGTGGGTTTCATATAAATCCAAGTGAGCATCTTCAAGGAGCTCCTGACGGCGATGTTCCTAGAAACTCGTACGGTAAAAGTATACAAGTAGTCAAGAACAGTGGAATTAACCCTAATAAAGTTGATAATTATCCTTCCGTGAATATAACAAGTACTTTAACATATCGATTGCGCGCAAGAACTGGCGTTCTTCATTTGCCGTTTCGTACGCTTGCTGCAACCTCGCCTACTGGTTTTTAAAATCACTGTACAGAGATTTAATAGTCACGAATTTCTTCATAACATAATTAATACAAAAACATATATCATTTTGGGTTTCATAATAATCCAAAGAAACATGAACTCAGTATCCAACGAAATGCTGAAAAATTTAGGTGGGATACATTTCATATTTCGTCAACAATATCAAACAACACAGTAAACACTGTAGGCTCACCATATCCTCTTGAAAACAATTCAACATATTGCTCAGTCCAGGTACCGATGCAGAACAAAAAAGCTGATGTCTTCAAGGAAAAGGTGACTTTTCCCAGCAAATCGGAACGTCGTGATTTTCATAATCCCGAAAAGGACACACAAGATGGAACAGAAAAAAAGCAACATTCATCAGCTATTATGTCATTCCAAAAGAAATACGGTTATGTTAATCCTCTTTTTCCCAGAATTTGTTGATTATTCCATAAAACATAATCCCTGTGAGATGGGCATTTCAATAACTCGTTTTCCATATGTCTCCATAACTTTACCTCCTCCAAATCATTCTGAATTTCAAGGGCTATCTGAACTTTTATATGGGTGTGTTTCACCCTGTCGTTGCTCCATTCGTCATTACTACCATCAAAATCGTCTCTTTTGTTATTTTCATCCATGTCTTCTTCATTATCACAAATCTCATCTCGGGCATCGGCCACTAGACCTCTGGGATCACAGGTGTTACCTCAGATCGGCGAGTTCTTGAATCTGAAACCTTTCAGTGAGAAGATACTGTTGAGGTAAAAAAGAACTGTGATCAGCTCTTGACACTTCATTTCAGCCATGCACCACAAAAGTTCGCAAAACCTTACAAAGATCTGCTATGGCTTTAAAATCAACGTCCATGCTTTCCAACGCTATTAAACCCTCAACACAGCAGAGTATTATTTTAGTTCAGACACAGAATACAGCAGTTCTCAACTTCTTATCTGGTCTTGGACCTCTGAAACTAGAAAGTGAAAATATAGGGAGAGAGAATCCTGTTGGTCAGCTACCTAATTGCCACCCTGTTTCCAAATGCAATCTGAAATACGGAGATCACCCCTCGATTTCTGCATTTACGGATTTCTTCCATCTTGCCGAGAGGGTTACGTCCGCTGTCTTAAAAATTACTTTGGACCATTCAACGAACTCTGTCTGAATGAACTGTCATCACTGAAAGGTGGGTCTTCCAGTCATACTGAAGTTTTGCTGTCGTAGTGAGGGCACAACCAAATTGCATTATCACTTTGTGGGATGAACTAAGTGGAAATACATTATGACATGAAGCATTGGATGGTGATGGTGCGATAGTAGCGGTTTTTCCTTTTAATTCATTCTTCATAGTTAACCACTACTAGAATAGCACAATTTTCAGTTTGGAATAAACATACATTGTTCCCAATTGCTAAATTTTTTTGTTTTTTTAGAAAATGTTCAAGGAAGTGTTTTGGTGTGGGAAGAGGTGCAGTTAAAGGTTAGGTTAGGAGATTTGGAAGTTGTACATAACTTTATAATCATGGGAGAAAATGATATGCCAGCTTGCTTTTTGATAGGGATGGATTTTTTGAGGATGCATGATGTAACCGTAGATATAGGAAATGGGATTCTTAGTAATGGGGGTAGCACAATAGCTAGGATTCAGGATTGTAGTGCATTTGTAGCAAACTTTGTGGGGGTAATTGATATTGCTAGAAGTGAGAATGATTTGTTGAGTGAGGAGGAGATTGAGGAAATGCAAGATAAGTGCTTGGAGATAAGTATGTTGCGGCAGTGTGTCTTTGGGGGAGTACGTGTGGAAGATTGGCCGCCTGAGTTGGGTGTGTGTATAAGAGGGTTGCTAAACGGTTTGTGGTTTGTAAAAACATAGTGTACTTTTTGCATCAGGAAGGGGTGTATGGCAGGGAAGTGGATGTGCCGGTGTTTTCTGTTGAGTCAGCAGTGAGTATGTGTTTGTTGGTGCATGATCGGTTTGGGCATATGGGGAAGAATAAGTTGTGGGAGTGCATGAGAGAGAGATTCTATGCGCCTGGGTTGAATAGGATTTGTGTGGATGTGGCTGTTACGTGTGAAGACTGTCAGAGGGGAAAGTATCAGAGTGTGCATGTGAGTCCACCTGTGTTGTGATTGCAGATGAAAGAGTCGTTTGAAATGCTTGTGATTGATTGTATTTCGTTGTCAAAGACTGTGAGGGGGCATGTGGGAATGATTGTGATGGTGGATCATATGAGTAAATTTGCCTATGTGGTTCCCATCAAAGATAAGAGGAGTGAAACTGTAGCACGGATGGAGGGGCAAGTGATGTTGCCTATGTGTGTGTGTAAGCCGGCGAAAATGTTGAGTGATAATGGGCCTGAGTTTGTGGGGTGGGAATTTGAAGAAATGTTGAAGGAATGGGGTATTGTCCATGTGTATTCTACTCCATATATGCCCAGTGCGAATGGTTTGGTGGAAAGGACTGTTAGAACGATGAGTAAAGGCGACAATGATTGGGTTATGTATGTAGGACGTGCAGTTTGGGTATATAATGCCACACTGCAGAAGAGTATAGGTATGTCTCCTTGTAAGTATGTGTTGAATTTTGAAAGGATTGTTAGGCCGTGGCTGGGTCTGTCAGAGAGTGATCGAGATTTGTGGAAGAAAGCGAGTGAAAGGTTTGAAAGTTTTAGGGTTGGAGATAAGGTGTTGAAAGAGGTGGTTGAGAAAGGGAGAATGAATGTGAATAAGGTAATGGAGAAATTTGAAGGGCCTTCTGAGATTTTGGAAGTGGGACCAAGTGGATTGAGTTGTGTTGGGGAAATTGCGAGTAGATTGGGGTGTGGATGAGGTTAGGGCACACCATAACCAGCTCCGTAAGTGGAGGGAAGTACCCCAGTATGTTCGGGAGAATGCGATGAGTGAGTGGTTGAGGGTGAATAAATGTGAGCCGAGTGTTAGTGAGCAAATGGGTCTGGAAGATCGGCAGTTGGTGTTGGTTGAGTATGGAAGGAAGCGGAAAAAGGTAAGGAAAGGGAATGAAAGGGAGAGACATGAGCTGCATGATAGAGGGGTTAGTGTTAGGGTAAAAATGGTGGATAAGGCTACACAGTGTAATACAGATGACTTTGAGGGGAGGAATGATACATATAGCGTGTGTGGGTTTGAAATGTCAGGGTTTGGTGAAGTTTCACCAGGAAGGGAATCAGGTAGTAAGGATGTAGTTGGCAGTATGAATGAGTCTCTTCGGGAGTTTGGCAGGAGTGTAAATGAGGTAAGTAGGTAAGTGATTTGGTGGCAGAGTTATGAGAGATGTTCGGACAAGAGTTGGAAGGGGTAGATGAGATAGTGAATGGGATTTGGGTGGATGGTAGTGAGGGAGATGTGTTGCGGAAGGCTATTTAGTGTGGGTGTTGTGAGTGAAAGGAGACGTTGTCAAATGTAACAGGGGAGGAAATATGGAGGAGTTATGAAGTTACATTTGACAACGTCTGTGTGTGTGTGTGAGAGAGAGAGAGGGTGTAATTGCTGTATGGATAGTTAACGACTGTATTGGCTGTTAGTGAGTTCTGGCTGGGTTGTCTGCTGGTAGAGATTAGAGTTCTGAGTTGTTTTTTTTTTTGAGTCGGTCTTTGGTGAGAGCTGGTGATAGGTAGTAGTGTTGGAGGAGTCTATTGAAGGCATTGATAGTCAGCTGAGTTGTGTGTTTTTGTTGTTATTTGGTGTTGTTAAGTTAGTGTTTTAGCTTAGAGTTGTTGTGCCTGTGCTGTTGTGATTTTTTGTGTTGTTTGTGCAGTGGTCTTTTGTTGTTATATGTGAGGTTGTGTTCCTTGGTTGTTGGTTGTGTTGTTAGGTTGTGGTTATGTTCCTTGGTTGGTTGCTGTGTTGTAGAGTTGTGGTTGTGTTCCTTGATTGTTGTTGTTGTCCTTGGTTGTTGTGTTGCTGTTGGGTTGTAGTCCTTGGTGTTGTTGTGGTGTTGTGGTTCTTGGTTGTTGTTGTTGGTTTCCCAGTGACCTTAACCAGCGGACAGCACAGGATAGCCCTCGAATAATTGGATTGATTGGTAAGTATACATGTGTTTTGTTTTTTCGTTTGTTTTTGTATAGTGTTGGTAGGTACATGTGTTTTGTTTTTGTTTTGTTTTGTATAGGTGTAGGTTAATTGTCCTGCTGTATTTGTTGTGTAAAGAAGAAAGTGTGACTGAGGGTGGGTTTGGAAGATGGATCGATTAGGTTAATGTGGGGAGGGGTTGCACTTGTTTTTTTTAGCTTGTGATCCCGCCACAGGGTTAGTTGCATCTTTAGGGCGTCTGCTGACCTTGTTTTGTTTTAAACCTCCAGTCTCAGATTACGAAATTACTTGTCATAATATTTTGATTCGCACATCGTTTCAACAAACTGTTAGCTTTAGTCTCATGATACGCCATTTGATTGGACAATCTCTGATACGCACTTTTAGTACAATGTCTAATTTCCAATTTCTACATGAACTTATTTTGAATGTCCTCTAGGTACTTTATAAATGTGCACCAACTTTTGAATTCTTATTTCATATCCATCAGAATTAGTATCTAAACGGCTGCAGGAAATAACGCAGACACCGAAACTTCAAATTTCCCTATGAAACCTCCTATAACACTTGCGACATTTACCCTCCTAACACTTGCGAGGTGCTCAATTGCAGAATCTTAAGCAAAATATGAAAACAGAGAGAGAGAGAGAGAGAGAGGAGAGAGAGAGAGAGAGAGAGAGAGAGAGAGAGAGCCTTATGAAAAACGAAATAAACTTTTACTAAAATGCCTACGGTATGGCGTATATTTGTGTTAAAATTTACTTAACTTTACACCAAAACGAAGTCCTTAAGGAAATGATAATGCAGGCTTTTCATCTTTTAAGCTTTACTCTACCTGCGTTAATATTCTCTTCTCTCTGACTTTTCAACCTTTATAACAAAATGCAACTGCGAGGTTTCCCTCCTGTTACATCTTTCTTATACCTACTCTTTAGCGGGTTAGTGCAGTCAGTGGACTTCATGCGGTGTACTGTAGGCATTACTTAAGGTTCTTTGCAGCGTGCATTTCGGCCCCTAGCTGCACCCACTTTCTTTCCTTTTACTGTAGCCTACCTCCATTCATATTCTCTTTCTTCATCTTACTTTCCACCTTCTCCTAATACTTGATTCTTAGTGCAACTGCGAGGTTTTCCTCCTGTTACACCTTTCCAACCTCACCAGAACGCATGGGTGGCAGTAGCATATTTTCCAGGGGGGCCAAATTATAGTAGATATTATATATATATATATATATATAATATATTATATATATTATATATAATATATATATATATATATTATATATAGTATATATATATATATATATATATATATATAATATATATATATATATATATATATAATATGCAGTGGAATTGCGATGCCAATAATTTAAGTGAAGCAAGATGCAATAAAAAAGAATACAGAAAGTGACATTGACCTTTTTTTCAATAGCTCCTTAAAGTACTGTTCAACTGAAATCAAACATTTCTTGAAGGAATAACGCACTTATATCCTGCATATAAATATTATACAATATAATAAGACTATCTTTGATTTACTTAAAATGAATTAGCTACTGAAGAATGGAAGGAAAACAAAGTGATGTAGTTAAATGTAATACATTTTTTCAAGTTAGTTACTGTTAATTTGAAAAGGAACTGTAATCGCCTGTGGTCACAGGATTTCAGGGTCTGGGGAGAGATGGTTGGCTAGTTCCCTCCCTTTGCCACTACATGCCGGTGCCAATGTCAGAACGATATTTAATATGTAGTATAGCTACCATGGATCGTCTGTTGTCTAATTTGTCATGGTACAGCTGCTGATCGCCGGTACTCGTTGTTGTTGAAGATTAAACTGGCATTATGCTAGAACGGGCTCTTGCTCATAGAACAGCCCTCTTCCTCGCTCCATTAGCGATTGACATGAATTTTACTTTCAAAACAAATATTTCCCTACAGCTGCACATGACGATCCTTAAAAATAATCCTTTTAATTATGTATAAACACTTCTTAAAAGAAGATCTCGTCTGAAGTGACGTCACAAAACAAAGAATCCTATTGTAGCTAATACACTTCGCTCTCTTTAAAAAGGGTGTAACGGGAGATTGTTTTTTATTTTTTTTTTAAAAAATATCGTAGCTCATCTAATTGTTAGCAAGAAATGCAATTTATCAAGATACACTGAAAAACACTAAATTCCAAACAATTTTTATCATCAAAACAACAATGATCCTGTTCGTTTGAGTGAACTTACCAGGTGTTTTCATCTCCTAGTTCCTGCAACGTCAACGACAAGTGATAGAAAATCATAATCTAGTCGTCAGTGTCATCAATTCACTGAAGTTATCAGTGTCCTGATAAGGACCTGATAGGCAAGAAAACCTTCCCAAGATTCAGGTCCCTCTAAGGTCTGTTGAGATACTAGTAGGTACCTAGGTAGGTATAACTTAGCCTACCTACTATACCTAGCTACTACCTAGGTAGGTAGGACCAAAAAAAAAAAAAATAGTTAGCCTAAGTATACTAGTACCTACTTCTGTTCAGGAAGGTGGTTCTTTTGATGGGTGATGAATTTTCATCTTTTTCAGGCTTAGCTTTTAGATCCAATAAATCTGTGGCCAATTAATATACCTAGTAGGCTAGTACCTAGCCTATTAGTTCATGATGTAGGGCCTATAGGGCTAGTACCTAGCTAGTAGGTATACCTACTACTAGCCTTAGTGGCTAGTACTAATACTAAAATAGCTCAGCTGTATAGCCTATTTAATGCCGTAGGCATGGGCCTAGTCTACCTACTAGGCATACCTAGGTACCTAGCTATACCTAGGTAGTAGGCTAGTTAACTACGCTCAGGAACATGGATACCTAAGTTATCCTAGCTGGCTTGTTGCCCACTAAATAGGCTAGTTATTACGCCCATTACCTACTACCTAAAGCCCCTGCCACAGAGGGGCAAATGCACGGCGGGCAGGCACTGTTACCAATCTTGTGAGTGGATCGCAGTCACAAGTGTGGTCCAAGTCATGGGTTAGCCTGACTGTGACTACTGCCTCCCTTGGACGGTTTGATCTGGTAACACTGTTGAAAAGTGAGAGAATTACGGGCAAATCAGAGTGCCCGTCGTGGCTTTGCCCCTCGTGTGGAAGGGGCTTAATAGACCTAAAATGGGGTGCTGGTACTTGTGCCATTGATGCCATGCCTACGTTCATGGTATGCGGATAAGGTATCTTTTTTGTTATTGGTAAATCTAGGGTACTTATCTGCGGCGGCCCAGACTATGGCAGTTGCTGTTTGTTCCGATACGTAATACAAACCCTCGGTCCTTTAACAATAGGAAGGTAACTAGCGGCAGCTGGGACGGTCGTAAGCTTCGAACAAGGGGAGAACGGTAGTTAACTGCTTGTCCGATCGTGCGCGCGCGCCCACCGAGAGGTGAAGAATCACTTTTGCTTTCGGCCGCGGGGTGTGAAGGACGTGTTCGTCATCGCTCTCTGCCCGCTTCATCGTCGTATGCTTTGTTTATATTGTGTTTTCTATAATGGTTTGGTTTGACTTGAAAATGAAACTGTAAGTACACTGTTTTTGTTTCAATTTTCATACTTAATTATGAATCACCATGGAGCTATCGCCGTAGAGACGGCGATTTCCGCTCTTTTCATGAATTGAACCCTTGAATTATGTCTCGGTGCCGAGGGCGTTAACTCGCGCCGAGTCATGTATTTTGGGCGAAAGTGTGTAATTGAAAGATGTAAGTACTCTTTTTCATTATATTTTTGCCCTGTGCGTTCGTTGCCGAGAGCTTGATTGCGCTCGGCAAGAGCCTCTTATTTTGTATGAATAGAATGCATGAAAGTGGATTCGCAATGCAGTTTTGTTTCTTTTCATTTTCATTTATTAATTGCATCAAATTTAATTTTGGATCAATTTCCGCTCTTACCCGGGAATTAATCCTTACGATTTATTGCTGTGAAAGTGAAAATAGCAAGTGCAGTATTGTTCATTTTCATATATATTTATGAATAGCATCATATTATTATGGATCAAGTTTCCGCTCTTACCGGGAATTGATTTTTCCCTCTTTAAGTTCTATGAAGTGAATCGCAAGTGCAGTATTCTGTTTCATTTTCATATTACTTTTCACTGCTGTGCGGGGGTAGGGGAAGCGAAGGTCTGCCAGGAAGTCGTCGGAAAGCTCTCCCGCGACTCCCTTGGTATCCGATTCTTCGTCTTCTTTCCTGCCCCCCCTGCCTCAGCTTCCTCGTATTTTGTTTTTTGGGGTCTTCCTTCCGTTCGGGGTGGGGCATGTCTCCCCCCCCGTGCGTGAGGGAACCCCTCTTACTAATCTGTCTGTGCTACCGCAGGTGCTACAGCCGTGGGAGACGACCTTGGACAGGTATGGACCACTGCGGCTGCAGGGCGTGCCTAGCATCCACGATCTGCTGCAGAGTCTAGCGAGGTCTGGGGCGGTGACCTTGGAGTGGTCTCCACTACAACCTTCACGCCGATTATGCTACACTCCCCATGCTGTGTCCGGTGACGCCGTCTGCCGCTTCTAGGGCCGGGGTCGCCGCCGTACGAGGAGGGGGTATGCCGCGCCGCCTGTGTTTTTTTCTTCGTGTTGCCTGCCCCAGACTTCCCCGCTGTTCCAAAGCAGCTCGCCCTGGACCGGCCGCCAGTACCACGCTGGCTGCCGATGATTCTACGAGGCGATGGCTGGGCCTGCCGTACCTGTCGCTGATGTGGTTCCCGCTACTGGCTTGGCTGTCCCTTCTGTGTTTACCGCTGCCGCTGTTCCTGCCGCTCCTGAGCTGGTTGCTGTTCCTGTCGCTCCTGGTTCCTGCGCCTGTCCATGCTGGTCCTGCCCATGGTGTGTCTTCCCCCGTCCCAGGTCCTTCCGGACAGGTGCAGTCGGGCCGTGTTGCTTCCAATAGGCCCGACTCCGGCCTGGGATGGAGGACCTGACGACTGTCCTGCGTGAGCTGACGAAGAAGAGGAAGGTGTCATCTTCGTCTTCGTCTGTTGCTGCCTCTTCCCCTTCGACTTCTAAGGCCCATAAGCCGAAGAAGAAGAAGGCTGCCTCCCCCCCCTAAGAAGTCTCCTTCGGGAACTTCTAAGGGCCCGTCCCACCTCGGTGGGACGGGGGGTCCTTCTGCTGGTCCTCCTGCTCCTTCGGGAGCGGGGCCCGTCTCCCCTTCCGTAAGGAAGAGATAGACGGGGACCAGAGGAGTATCGGTTAGCTCTGGTACTTCCTCGCCTGGTGCTAGCGGCGATGCCGCTACGCCAGGTTCCGGGCTCGGTCTCTCGTTCGCGGGAGATCCCGAGTGTACGCTCTCCCCTCGGGAGACCGTGCAGCCAAAGTTTCGGCGCCAGAGTTCGCTCGGCGCCAAGACCACGGCACGGAGCAGAAGGCTGGCGAGAACCGCTCAGGTGACTCTCGCCAGGCCAGCGGCCGCTCTCGCAGCGGACCAGCTGGTAACCGGGTTTTGTTATTCCCCCTAAGAAGACTCCTTCGGGAATTCGAAGGGGCTCGTCACTTCCGGTTGTGACGGGGGGGTTCTTCTGCTGGTCCTCCTGTTTTTCCTCTTCGGGAACGGGGCCCGTCTCCCCTTCTGAGAAGAAGAAGGCGGGGACCAAGGGTGTGCTGGCTACCGCTGGTACACCCTTGCCTGGTCTTGGCAGCTCTGCTGCTAAGCCAGGTACCGGCTCGGTTTCTCGTCCGCGAGAAGTTCCGAGTGTACGTTCTCCTTCGGTGTGACCGTGCAGCCAAAGTTAAGACGCCTGAGTTCGCTCAGCGTCATGACCGAGGCACGGAGCAGAAGACTGTCGAGAGCCGCTCAGTGAACTCTCGCCAGGCCAGCGGCCGCTCTCGCAGCGACCAGCCGGTACCTCGGGTGGACGTGACGGTCTCTGACCGGCCACGGGTTGGAGGCTGGGAAGAGGTCCCCCAGGTCCCCTCGACCGACGGTACCAGCCTCGGCTGGTACCAGCGGTTTGACGTGCCGCGAGGACGCTCACCGGTCTCACGGCGAAAGCGAGCTCTGCAGGTCACCTGACCGCCGCTCCCACAGGGACCGGGCGGATACGGTGACCAGCAGCAGCTCGTCTGACGCACGGGACCGGGGTCGACGTGCTCAGTCGAGCCGCTCGCCACAGGTGAGCGGCACGGCCAGGCCTGCAGATCGATCCCCACCGCGGGTTGGTGATCGGCTGCAGCCCCCCACGTACGCTGGTCCTGCCAGCGAGCGGGGGGGGGGGTGGGGGGGGAGCGTCAGGTCTGTCTCTCCACTACCTTCAACTTCCTCGGGCTACACCGGGAAGAGCGAGGTAGCTAGGGTGATCGTGAGAGGTGCGCCGCTCACGATCCCCGTCACGACGCCGCACGTGCCACGTATGGTCTTAGGACCAACCAGGACGTACGCGCAAGTGATTGGAGGCGACCGTCAGGGGGAGAGGGGGTAGCGTCAGTTCTGTCTCTCCGATACCTTCAACTTCCTCGGCATACGCCAGGAAGAGCGAGGTATATAGGAGTGATCGTGAGGTATGCGCCGCTCACGATTCCGTCACGACGCCGCACGTGCCAGGTTGGTCTTAGGACCAACCAGGACGTACGCGCAAGTGATTGGAGGCAACCGTCAGGGATCTGTTGCTGGTCCTTCTTCTGAAGGAGGAGGGTCCTGGGAGCTGCTCTTGTTGGAGGGACTGGACGGTCCTACTCCTCAAGACGCTGTAACTTCCGAGATTCAGAGTAACTTTACCCAGGTTATTGCACTGATTCGTCAGCACAACGACCGGGGGGAAGGATCGCCGCTCCCACCAGCAGAGCCCATGTCTCTGCTCGAGTCGTTTTGGGGCCCGAGAGGGAACCCAAACCGACGGTGGGTATGCCGCGATTGGAGCTTGCCGATTCTGTCTTGAACCAGTCTCTCTCGTCTCCGGACAAGAAGGCTCTCTCAGTTCTGGCCGGTCGATCAAGCTACTTCCACCTCCTCTACTGCGACAGCGGCGTTTCTACGTGTCTTCGGACACCGTATTTAAATACTCCTTCGGTCCTCCTGAGAGGTTTCGACCTCGACGAGGACTGGAATGAGTCGAGGACGGTATCGGCTCTCTCCTGTCAGGTGTCGATCAGCCCCACCCAGACGACGTTCACAGTGGCGGCAGACCCTTACCTACAGTGAGAGTTCGTAACCCTCCTCGGGAAAACGTTTTCTCCTGACGATACGTTTTCCCAGACTCTGAGAGCCATCGCCGCAAGGCGATGGCTGCTCCTACTCTTCTCCAACTGCTAGTTCCACTGGGAAGGAGGCGAGCGAGTATCCAATTCCTCCCCCATTCCCTCCCTCTCTCCTTACGGCTACGAGGGAAAGGGGAAGGATCCTACAGAGATTTCTCTGTAGGATCCCACGTTGGGGACTGCGCTACCAGGGGGGACCTTCGGGTCCTACCTGACGTAAGCCCCGGTAGTTGAGGAGGGATCCTGCCCCATTCCTCGTTTTCCTTATACGGAAATCGAGAGGACCAACCACAGCCGATATCGTTTGACGAATTCGGTGGGGGTTTCGCAGACTGCTTAGAATTCTACGGAATTTCTAGCGCATTCAGTGTTAGAGTTTCTTACGATCTCCAAACACATATGCGAGACCACGGTCCAAAGTGAGCGAGACGAGAATCCCCGATATGTTACACGATAATCGGGAACCTCGCCTATGCTCGAATTCCTGGAATTTCTAGCATTAGGAAGAAGACTGCTGCTGAAAGAAGACTATCTCACAGTAGGCGACCAACCTGGAATAGAGAAGAACGGACGGGAATATCCAGTTTGGCTGGAACTATCGTCTTAGTATTCTGTTCACCATTGAAGCTTTCCTTCGAGGAAGACTTCTCCTTCACTCTCTTTAATAGAGAACGAAGGTGGTCGATCTCCAATCCTTATGTTTGTTTTCTTGAAGGAAAGAATTTAGGATGGAGATCGTTGTTCAGAATCCTACAAATATACTACGTATATTAACCTCGCGACATGATTCTGCTAAGCAGTTGAATGGTCCGAGGGGTAGGCGCATATCCTGGTTATTCTACGGATTGCGACTTAGACGAAAAGTATTCTAATTGAACTGCAAACCGGGTTGTTGCCTGCAACCTCCCAGGAGTTTCCAGTTTCAATTTTATATACTTATGGTGTTGTCACAACAACACCATTTAAGCTTTTATATTTACCGAAATTCGTTTCGCTTAAATATAATTGCTCGAGCATATCTTTTTATGCTCGGTGGTTCTAGCCGAACGCATTCCTTCGTGGAAAGGATTACTTGGCAACTCAGGATGACGAGTCAGCGACAGCTACTGCGTATTGAATTGCCCGAGGCATTTCAGTATCAGCTGCCGCTTTGAGATAGACGGTTGTTTATGTCTTTCTCACGCTGCTTTGATTGAATAACAACCGTATCTCTGCCCAACAATCACGGACTTAAGTCTCTGATTAACGGGATTCTCGCATACATGAATGACCATCTACTGCTGTGAAACGCTAGTATTCATCGTCTTCGGTATTGCGAGAATTTTAAACAGATATCTATTCGACTCTCATCTTTCTGTTTACCGCACGGTAACAGAATTCTGTAATAGTCTCTTGCTGCATCGTATCCGATAATGCGAATGATTTTTGCGGAATCTGAGTTTTGTCCTCAAAAATATCTTGTATTCGGAGGTGTAAACAATTGTTCATTGTTCACCCTGGATTAGCAGATGTTGAAAGACATCGCCTACTCCCACACCTGCCAGCTCTACTTCCAAACGTTCAGACCCTAATGAGAAGCAGTTTCTTCAACGCGGCTCTCCCCTGTGTTTCATTACTGAAGAACGCCCTGCTTTCATTGCACAACGGACAGCAATGAAATGGCGGTTAGCGTTTTCAGTCATTTTGTAAGCACAGGTTTAGAATCTTGAGATTCCTTCTCTCGATTCAGCTGGAAGACGTAGGTTGCATTCATTGCCTACCTTCGTCTTCAACGTCACATAGTGTTGTTTTCTCTTTAAGCTGAGATTCAACGTCTATGAGATTTTTCTTGCCATCAGGGACCTCGGTCTTTTGAAGGCAATTGACTTTCGCCTTTTGAGTTTATGCATTAAGAGAATCATCGCCGCGCCGTCCGGCATCGGTGACTAACAAATATTTTATTTGTTGGTCTCTCAGCATAACTCTTTAAAGGGCGAAGGTCACGTGACTTACCCGGATGCTTGGACAACTTGCCTCTACTGATTCCGAACCAGTCAGTCGGCAGCTGTCAGAGCTCCCGAGTCAGTTACGAACTATGCTGTGGACTTAGTTCGGTTGTTCCAGAGCAATCATTACTTCGTCCTTAACATAGCTTGTCCGTTATATGAGTTACTGTATCATTAAACCAAAGTCGAGAAGAGGGATAGGTCATACGACTATTCCCTTCTTTTCGTCTTAGGTAACTGCATGACTTCTCTTGAGAAGTCAAGCACAAAGGGATGGGGATTTGTGACGCTCGATTTCGTACCGATCTTCGTAGCGAAGACTCAGAACCCTTCGGTAACTGACGATTGGTTCGAGTCCTTCACAATACCCTCCCTAATGGACTTCACCGCCTCCGATACGAAGGCTATGCTGCTTTGTCCTGTGAAGGTGCGACGGAACTGTCTGAAGAAACTCGACACCCAGGATGAGTGGACGCCTCTTCATCATTCTCTCGCGTTCCGCAAGAACTTCTCCGTGGCGCAGGTAATGAATGGAACGGCAGGCGCCTGGTCCAACCGGTACCGCATGCACCTCTTACTACTTCAGGATATTGCCCACAGTTCCTTGGATCTTTTTCCTTGGGAACCGTGGTGGTTGCTCAACACGTTGTGTAGTTAACCCAGACCCTCGCAGGCTGAACAGCATCGAGTCCTGGTGTGACCGTAAGAATGGATGAGGAATGAGAGTGTGACTGGCTCCTCTTCCCATCTTTTTCTTCCCTCTACCTCTGGGTAGAGGGACACGGTCGTCACCCTGCTGGGTAAGGACGAGGATGCAGGTGAGCTATCAATAGAGCACCATCCTATCCCTTTCAGTAGGGATAGGAGTAAATATCACCACTTCCTCCGACAAGGGGGAGGAAGTGGATGCCAATTTGAGACAAACCCATCATTTTATGATTGTCTCTTGCAAACAGGAACAAGTTCTTGCTTGCTGGTACGAAGAGATACGCTTGCCTCTCTCTTAGTACTTGGCCCAGAGGTCTGACCATTGATCCTGCGGTGCACTACCCCGATCAATCGGACAGAGGTTTGGATCCCTCCCTTCGCCCTTGCTTACGACCAGGGAGGCACTCCAGGGTTGGACGAACACCAGTCTGTTCACCAAAAAGACTCAGATTCCTCCCACCAAGAAGTGAGTCTTCCTATTGTTAAGACCGAGGGTTTGTATTACGTATCGGAACAAATGACAATTTGTCGAAAATTGCATTTTTCCTAACTATACAAACCTGAGGTCCTTTACATATAGTCCCACCTCATGCCACCCCTCACTCTGCAACTTTTTGCATGGGCCTAAAGCAAAAGTGATTCTTCACCTCTCGGGCGCGCGCACGATCGGACAAGCAGTTAACTACCGTTCTCTGCCCTTCGAAGCTTAACGACCGTCCCAGCTGCCGCTAGTTACCTTCCTATTGTTTAAAGGACCTCAGGTTTGTATAGTTAGGAAAAATGCAATTTTCGACAAATTGTCATTTTTCTATGCAGTTTTACCTACTGAACAAGAATTTGAAGTAATATTTATTCGGACAACTCTAATTTACCTTTGAACTCTATCCTACGGTAAAGGGGACCCCCATTGGGAACCGGGGTTTTGGGTGGGGAGAAACCACTTGGGGGTAGGTTTTGCCGTGTATTGTGGTATTTCCCATTATTTATGACATTTAAAACACGAAATACAATTGAAAATAAGAGATAACAAAAGCATCGATAGTGGAGCCGTTTCACATCCAAATCCCATCTACTAGCTACTACTACTATTACAACACCGAATCCTACTACGCATGCGCCAATTCTACTGCGCATGCGCTAGTTGTAAGGGAGGTTTTGTTCTAAATTCAGACTTCTTAGTGAGGAAAAAAATGGGGGTGTACGGGAGGGGTACATGTATTTAGCCAATCACATTGCAGTATGACCCCTACATTGCTATAGGACCGAATGAAGAATTGGGGGGTAACCATACATTGAGTTACATAAATTCATTTTCCTAATTTGTTTTTTAATCATGTTATATGAATTCTAGTGTTTGTTCCTGTTACCTTTATCATAGTATTTGTATAATATTTGTTTTGTTTTGTCCTCACCTAATAATTTTGCCTTAAATACCTTGAAATATTAAGTTATAATTGAGGACAGACACCTGAAAATGCCTACGTGGTTGGACTAGAAGTGGGTGTTAGGACGATTCGATACCTACCTTCCTGTCGGTTACATGAAATTGCAAGTTGCTTGGGATATTCCATACATGATTTATACACAACTCACTCCCTCCCCTTTCCAGTATTCACGTCTGACTATTTAAGTTTCATCATTAAGAATACACTTCATACCCATAACAATTTCTTTGTTAAAATTTGACCTTATTGGAACATCTACTTATATATATTCCATTATATCCTTTTACACACATTTCAATTTACAAGTTTTTCTCCCTTCTCTTTCCATTATCCACCTCTGTCTAATAATGCTCATAATTTTACAATCTTTTCTCACCCATAAAAATTTTTTTGATAAAATTTTACTAATTATTAGAACATTTTCATTGGTTATATCTTAGGCTACCTTCAAGTTTGTCTTCCTTTACGGTGGAGGGGGGGTGGTTCCGGGGGGCTCTGCCCCCACTGGCCAGATAATATGTTCTATTAGGTTAGGTTAGGTTAGGTTAGTATGTTAACCTATAAGTTGGTCTTCCTTCAAGTTTGTCTTTCTTGAAGGGGGGGTTCAGGGGGCAGAGCCCCCCCGGTCAGGTAACACGTTCTACTAGGTTAGGTTAGGTTAGGTTAGGTTGGTGAAGCTAGGTTGGTTATATCTTAGTCTACCTTCAAGTTTGTCTTCCTTTACGGGGGGGCCGCCCCCCGGTCAGGTAATATGTTCTACTAGGTTAGTATGGTAACCTATATATTGACCTTCCTTCAAGTTTGGCTTTCCTTAAGGGGGGGTACATGGGGGCTACGCCCACCAGTCAGGTAACACTTTCTACTAGGATAGGTTAGGTTAGGTTGGTGAAGTTAGCTTGGTTATATCTTAGTCTACCTTCAAATTTGTCTTCTTTTACTTGGGTGGGGGAGAGGGTACGGGTGGGCTCTGCCCCCCCCGGCCAAGTAATATGTTCTACTAGGTTAGGTTACACAACATATTGCAATATTATTTCCTTTAATAATATACACAATACCTTAGGTTTCATAGAAATTAACCCTTTAGCGCTGATTGGACGTATTAAATGTCGACATAAATTGTCTGTCGGGTGCCGATTGGACGTATGGTACGTCGATATAAAAAGTTTTTTAAAAATTCACATAAACATACTTATAGGCCTACCAGGCAAAAACTTTTGAATCACACGCCTTGGGGGATGCTAGGAGCTCACGGATCAAGGTGTTGTTTTGTTTACAATCGTTACGCAGGCGCGCAAGTACGAATTTCTTTCTTATCGCACTAAAAAGTATCAGTGACACATCTCGGAAATTATTTCGTCACTTTAACATAATTTTTACACCATTTTAAATTAGTCGTTACATGGCGTATTACATGTGAAAATGTGCACAATTTCGTGTAAAATACAAAACAAAAAAATACTCATGATTGTAGCTTTTATCAGTTTTGAAATATTTTCTTATAAATAACGATAAGTGCCAAAATTTCAACTTGCAGTCAACTTTGACTCTACCCAAATGGTCGAAAAATGCAATTGTAAGCTAAAACTTATATTCTAGTAATATTCAGTCATTTACCTTTATTTTGCATTAAGTTGGAAGTCTCTAGCACAATATTTCGATTTATGGTGAATTTATGAAAAAAACTTTTTCCGTACGTCCGCGCAGTAACTCTTCCGAAAAAATCATAAATTTGTTCCGACACGGCATACAAACCTTCGGTCCTTTTACAATAGGAAGGTACTAGCGGCAGCTGGATAGGTCGTAAGCTTTCGAACAAGGGGTTCGGTAGTTTAACTGCTTGTCCGACAGGCGCGCGCGCGCGACTGGGAGGTAAACAAACCACTTTTGCTTTCGGCCTCACAGCGAGTGGACGTGTGTGTTCGACGCTCTCTGCCCGCTTCTCGTCGTTTGCTTTCCTGAGTATATGGTTGTGTTTGTGTATGAAAGAATCATTGTAAGTACAATCATTTCTCTCTTTCCAATTAATTGTGATTTTTTGGTCGATGATGGATTCTCCTCGCCTCGCTACCCCACGGAGACTATGCCCCGGGTACCGAAGGGCGTAAATGCGGAAAGTTCCCGCTTCATTCCCGGAGATTGACCCTCATATTTTGTGCGCTCGGTCTCGGTGTCGGGGCGCGAATGCACCCGAGCCGAGCCATGTGAAGTTTGTAATAATTGGTCGGAGGCGCAGTGGACTTTGTATGAGGGCAGGAAGAAGCGAAGGCCTGCAAAGGAGTCGTCGGAAAGCTCTCCCGCGACTCCTTTGGTTACGGACACTTCGTCTTCTTTCCTGCCGCCCGCTCAACTTCCACGTTTGGCGCCTTCCCCTTCGGGGGGGGTTTCTAGGTCCTTCTCCTCTCCTGACTTGTCGAGTGTGGAGGAGGGCGCTAGATACCCTGACGTCGAGGTTGTACTCTGGGTCCTCTATCCGTTCGTCTTCGCGCGAGCGGGTAGAGGATCCTCCTAATCACCCGACTTTGCTTCCTCAGGTGCGGTTTGCTGGCGAAGGACGACCTCGGACAGGTGTGGGCATCGTTGGGGGCTGGCAGGGCGTGCCGAGTGTCCAGGGGCTGCTCTAGGACCTCTCTCGCTGGCTCCGTGGCGGTCACCCATGCGACGGTTACGACCACCACCACACCCTTACAACACCTGGCTACGCTTCACCTCCTCACCTGGTGTACAGCCCCGCACGTGGTCTCTGTAACACCTACTAAAATCGGTGCAGGGGCCAGTCGCCGTACCTCGGGGGAGTGTGATGCCGCCACCTGGGTTTGCCGTGCTGCCGCGACCGGGACTTCGTGTGCCCGAGAGCTCGCCCCTGACCTGACCTCCCACCAGTACCAAGGATGTCTGTGCCGCTGGTCCGTCGCCATCTGGACCGCCTGCACAGCCTGCCGTACCTGCCGTACCTGCCCAGCCGCCGTCCACGGACGTGACGTTGACCACTGCTGCCGTTCCTGTACCTGCTCCTGCCGTCTCTACTGCCGTTCCTGTGATGCCTGCACCTGCTGACGTTGTTCCTGTTCCTGGCGCTGCTGCTCCCGATGCTTATCTGTTCGGACAGGTGCGTCCGGGCCCTGTTGCTTCGGCAACAGCAGCCCCGGCCTCCGCTCTGGATGACAGATCTGACGTCGGTCCTGAAGGAGGTTGACGAAGAAGAAGAAGAAGAGGAGGAAGGTGTCGTCGTCGTCTTCATCGTCTTCTTCGTCGTCGTCGTCGTCTGCCGCCTCTTCCCCTTCTTCTTCTAAGGCTCCCCCGCCGAAGAAGAAGAAGGTCGCCTCCCCCCCCCTAAGAAGTCTCCTTCGGGGAACTTCTAAGGGCCCGTCTCGCTCTGGTGAGACGGGGGGTTCTTCCGCTGGTCACCCTGCTCCTTCGGGGGCAGGCCCGTCTCTTTCTTCGCAAGGAAGAAAGGACATACGGACCAGAGGGGTAAGCCCGGGTGCCGGCTAACACCGGCACTTCCTCACCTGCTGTTAGTGGTTCGGCCACGGCAGCAGGGTCCGTCTCGGCCTCTCGTTTCGCGAGAGGTACCGAGTGTACGGTCGCCTAACAGCGGCCGTGCAGCCAAGAAACCAGACCTCTGAGTCCGCTCAGCGTCAGGTTTCACACGGCACGGATGCGGAAGACTGGTGACAGCCCAACGCTCAACGCGACTCTCACCAAAGACCAGCTCTCGCTCTCGCGGCGAGCAGCTGGCTACCCGGGCGACGTGACGGTCCATGACCGGCCACGGGGTGAGGCTGGGAAGAGGTCCCCCCGCCCCGTTCGCCGGCACCAGCCACGGCTGGTACCAGCGAACTGACTGCAACGTGAGGATACGCACCGATCTCACCGTGACAGTGGAGCTCGCCGGTCGCCTGACCGTCACTCTCACAGAGAGCGATCGGGTACGGCGACCAGCACCAGCTCCTCTGACACACGAGACCGGGGCCGCTGTTCTCGGTCCAGCCGTTCTCCAGCAGCGAGACGGCTCGACTAGGTCTGCAAGCTCGATCGCCACCACCCCTGTCGGGTTGGCGATCGCCTGCAGTCCTTCCAAGCCCACTGGTTCTGCCAGCGGGTTGCCGAGGAGGGAGCGTCAGGTCTGCCTCTCCCATAACCTTCAACCTCCTCGGGTTAACACCGGGAGGGGCGAGGTATTGAGGAGTGATCGTGAGGGGTGCGCCCCTCAGGATCCCACCACGTCGTCGTACGTACCAGGCACGGTTCTCGGACCAGCCAGGTCGTACGCACAAGTGGTTGGAGGAGACCGAGAGGGGTCTGTCGCTGTTCCTCCCCTTGAGGGAGGAGGGTCTCGGGAGATGCTCCTGTTTGAGGGACTGGATGGTCCGACTCCGCAGGACGCAGTCACTCCGAGATCCAGAGGAACTTTGCCGAGGTTCTTGCGCTGATTCGTCAGCACAACGACCTCGCGGAAGGATCGCCGCTCCCCACCATCCGAGCCCACGTCCCGGCTCGAGTCGTTCTGGGGCCCGAAGAGGGAACCCAGACCGACGGTGGGTTTGCCGCGTTCTGAGCTTGCGGACTCAGTGCTGGACCAGGTTGAATCGCTTGTCTCCGACAAGACGGTTCGCTCAAGTCTGGCAGGTCGAGCAAGCTGCTTCCACTCCTCTGCTGCGACAGCGGCGTTTTTACGTGCCATCTGAAGACCCGATGCCGCCCAAACAGGTGAACCCGGAGTTAGCCAGGCTGACTCCGGGTGTGTCTCTGCAGCAGCTCCTGTCCGAGAACCTGTGGTTCTCGCAGCAAGAGGCACTCGGCCTGGAATCTACCGCCATGGCAGCTTTCCAGGCCGTCTCCTGGATAGATCTGTGGTCCCTCACAGTATCTAAGGTCGCAGCCAACTCCGGGGGAATTTCTCCCGAAGATGACTCGGCCTTCAGGAGACTTTGCCAGTCTGGAGGAAGAGCCATCTCCTTCCTTGCCCACCAGACGGTGAACCTGTGGGCCAACCTGGTTCTCCGACGAAGGGACGCTGTCCTTACTCGGGTTTCCAGGGCGGCCGGGCGTGAAGCGGCGTTGGGACTTCGCAACGGACCTTTACGGAGTTTCCACGTCTCTCTTCCCAGGAGAGATGGTGGACGCTGCGGTGGACAGACGGCGCACTGACGACAGTGACCGTCTGGTTCACCAGGCAGTCTCGAAGGCTTCTGGGCAGCCTTGGACTGCGGCCAAGTCTAAGAGCTCGGCTAGCGCTTCCTCGGTGGCTAAGACGGTAGCTGCGTCGAAGCCCCGGGGAAAGACTCTGTCTTCTTCGACTTCTACAAAGGGGAAGCCGTAACCAGCCCTCCTCCCAGCCCTCCTCCTCCCGTGGAGGCTCTGGGAAGAAGTCGAGGAAAGGGGGGAAACGCTAGGGACGGCGTTCCCCCTCACCTGCTGCCTGGAAGTGGGGGGGTGCCTGGCCAGCCATTGGGCAACTTGGCAGCGCTACGGCGCCGAGACCTGGATTGTAGATGTCCTTCGGGAGGGATATCTATTACCCTTCGAATCTCGGCCACCCCTCACCTCCACCCAGGTCCAACAGCAGTCGTACGTTCCAGGGTCATCGAAGGACGTAGCATTGAGACAGGAGATCAAGACCATGCTGAGCAAGAGAGCTGTAGAAATCGTCACGGATCAGTCACCGGGCTTTTACAGTCGACTCTTCCTGGTGGAAAAGTCTACGGGAGGCTGGCGCCCGGTGATAGATCTCTCTCCCCTGAACCGGTTTGTTCGCCAGACCCGGTCACGATGGAGACGGCACGCTCAGTGCTAGACTCCATCAGGGAGAACGATTTCATGCTTTCAGTGGACTTGAAGGATGCGTATTTCCAAATACCCAATTCATCAGTCCTCCAGAAAAGTACCTCCGCTTCATCCTCGACGGGACGGTGTACCAGTTCAGGGCACTTTGCTTCGGTCTCTCAACCGCCCCACAGGTGTTCACGCGAGTGTTCACTCTGGTGTCTGCTTGGGCCCATTCGCACGGGATACGTCTGATGAGGTATCTCGACGTTGTTAGTCCTGGCGAGCTCCCGCTCGCAGTTGCTACAGGACAGGGATCGACTGCTCGAGTTCTGTCGCGATCTGGGGATCGTTGTGAACTTCGAAAAGTCCGATCTCGAGCCCAAGCAGAGGATGAAGTACCGTGGGTATGCTGATCGACACGGTAGCAGGGCGAGTCTTCCCCGCAGACTCGCGGATCAGCAGATTCAGGGAGGGGCAGCCAACCAGTTCCTGTCTCGGCAGGAACAGGTAGCTCAGCGATGGCAAGTCGTGATCGGACACCTGTCGTCACTCGAGAAGTTAGTCCCTCACGGGCGTCTTCACCTGCGGTCTCTTCAGTGGAGACTAAAGGAGAGTTGGTCACAGGCGACGGATCCCCCAAGCTTTCCAGTGTCACTGACACCGGAGGTGAGGCAGGACCTAGCCTGGTGGCTGGACGACAGGAACCTCTTAAGAGGAGTGCCTCTGCGCACTCCCCCCCGGACATGCAGCTGTTCTCAGACGCATCGACCGAGGGATGGGGCGCACACCTGGAGGAGTTGCTGACTTCAGGTAGTGTGGGACGAGAACGACAAGCACCTTCACATCAATGTACTGGAACTCAAGGCAGCGTTTCCTCGCTCTCCAAGAGTTCCAAGGACCGCGTTGATGGGCACTCAGTGGTTGTTGATGTGCGACAACACCACGGTGGTGGCCTACGTCAACAAACAGGGGGCCTAGTGTCTCTCCCGTTGTACCAGTTGACTCGGCAGGTGCACGAGTGGGCCGAGGCACACTCAATAGAGCTGTCGGCACGCTACATTCCAGGGAAGAGGAATGTAGTAGCAGACACGCTCAGCCGTCGGGATCAGGTGATAGGGACCGAATGGTCTCTACACCAGGACGTGGCGGAAAGGCTCTTCGACCTGTGGGGGCGACCAGTCCGTGGATCTGTTCGCCACCCGGCACAACAGGAAGCTCCAGGTGTTCTTCTCGGCCGTGCCGGACCCATGAGGCAGCTGCAGAGGACGCTCTTCAACACCCGTGGGACAACTCTTCGTCTATGCCTTTCCCCCGTTCAGCCTGATTCGCAAGGTGATCAGTCGAGCACTGGTCACCCCGAATCTCAGGATGATCCTGGTGGCTCCCAAATGGCCACAGGCCATTTGGTATCCGGACCTGCTGGCTCTTCTCGCAGGAGAACCGAGAGAGATTCCCCCTTGGCACAACCTTCTCGCTCCAGCCACACGTCGAGCGGTACCACCGAGCGTCCAGTCCCTACGTCTTCACGGCTGGCTGTTATCCACCATCTCTTGCGAACGAGAGGCTTTTCTCGTAGCGCAGCAACAGAGATGGCTGGAAACGTCCGTCAGTCCTCTGCAGCTGTACCAGGGGAAGTGGGGCCGTCTTCTGTGGTTGGTGTCGTAGACGGGGTCTATCTCCTCTCAGAGCCACTCTTCAGCAGGTAGCGGATTTCCTCGTTTTCCTCGCCGAGAGAAGCTCCTCTCAGTCCCCACGTCAAAGGATACAGAGCCGCCTTGGCGCTCGTCCTGAAACTGAGGGGATTGGACATCTCGAACTCGTTCGAGATCTCCTTGCTTATGAGGAGCTTCGAAAGGTCTTGCCCTCCAGGGAAACTCAGGCCCCCTGCGTGGGATGTGACTCTCGTCCTTAGGAGTTTGACTCGAACGCCGTTCGAGCCACTCCGAGAGTCGTCAGACAGGGATCTGACCCTCAAGACCCTCTTCTTGCTGGCCCTGGCATCGGCGAAGAGAGTAGGGGAACTTCATGGTCTTTCCTATGATGTACGACACTCCAGGGGATGGGGATCTGTGACGCTCGATTTCGTCCCGAACTTCGTTGCGAAGACTCAGAAACCGTCGATCCCTGACGACAGGTTCGAGTCATTCACGATTCCCTCCCTATTGGACTTCACCGATAATGATGCGGATGAGATGCTGCTTTGTCCTGTGAGGGCGCTACGGCGCTATCTGAAGAGAACTCGACACCTCAGGCCTGAGTGTCGACGCCTCTTCGTTAGCACCGGGGTCACCAACGAAAGAAGTATCCAAGAACACTCTTTCATTCTGGCTGCGTGAGGTCATCAGGAGGGCGTATGAGGCTGATGGTAGTGACGACATCCGTACGTCCCGTCCGAGAGCTCACGAAGTCAGAAGTATTGGCCCCTCGATGGCGTTCGTAAGAACTTCTCTCCGTGGCGCAGGTCCTGAAGGCAGGGGTCTGGTCTAACCAGACTACCTTTACGTCCTTCTACCTTACTTGGGATATTGCCCACAGGTCCTTGGATACATTTCCTTGGGACCCGTGGTGGCTGCTCAACAAGTTTTGTGTAGCTAACCCAGACCCTCGCAGGCTGAAACAGCATCGAGTCCTGGTGTGACTGTGTGGATGGATGTGTGAATGAGTGAGTGACTGGCTCCCTCTTCCCGTCTTTTCCTACTCCTCTACCTGTGGGCAGAGGGCCACGGTCGTCACTACGCTGGATGAGGACGAGATGCAGGTGACTATATACAGAGCCCCATCCTATCCCTTTTTACTAGGGATAGGAGCAGAATATCCACCACTTCCTTCTACAAGGGGGGGAAGTGGATGCCTACAAGAGTCAAACCCATGACTTTATATTTGCTCCTGTACAGGAACAAGTTCTTACATTGCTGGTACGAAGAGATACGCTTGCCTCTCTCTTAGTACTCGGCCCAGAGGTCTGACCATTGATCCTGCGGTGCACACCCCGATCAATCGGACAGAGGCTTGGATCCCTCCCTCGCTCTTACGACCAGGGAGGCATTCCAGGGATGGACGAACACCAGTCTGTTCATCAAAAGACTCGGATTCCTCCCACCAAGAAGTGAGTCTTCCTATTGTTAAAGGACCGATGGTTTGTATTACGTATCGGAACAAATGACAATTTGTCGAAAATTGCATTTTTCCTAACTATACAAACCTGAGGTCCTTTACATATAGTCCCTCCTCATGCCACCCCTCACTCTGCGTATTTTGCATGGGCCAAAAGCAAAAGTGATTTGTTTACCGCGCGGCGCGCGACTGTCGGACAAGCAGTTAACTACCGTTCTCCCCTTGTTCGAAGCTTACGACCGTTCCAGCTGCCGCTAGCTACTTCCTATTGTTAAAGGACCTCAGGTTTGTATAGTTAGGAAAAATGCAATTTTCGACAAATTGTCATTTTGGGAAACCTATCTGTGTTCGTGATTCGTTTGGTATTTGGCCGAAAACCTGTTCAAGATTCAAGATGGGCAGACTTTCAAGAATCGGAGACGAGGACGAGATTCGGCATGCCTAAGTTCGTATCTGAATTGTACCATCTGCCCCTTTTAAGGTAAAGTTCCCAAACTATATTCCCCTATTGTTAGAACAATCGTAGTTTAGTAATTTTCAGTTAGAAGTGTTAGGTTTTGTTGGTTAGTTATCATTATTTGCCACATCCACTACCCAACGACCCATCATCATCTAGCCACCTTGTACCTCCTGTGCCCCCAGTACCCCGCCTTCCCCCCAGTGAACAAATGGCTCCGTGGTGGTTGCGGAATTCAAACATGGCGGCTGTGTTTACACTTCTCTAAACACTTGGTAGATCGGTCTATAGAAATATTCCACGGCGAACTAGACTATGGCAGTTGACGTTTTCCTATGTTATTTTACTTCAACCCTTGCTTTACAAGGGTTGAAGGGAATATTTTTGTACATGAACTTTCCTGTCAGATATATACTTAGCTATAGACTCCTTCGTCCCCGACAGAAATTCGAATTTCGCGGCACACGCTACAGGTAGGTCAGGTGATCTACCACCCCGCCACTGGGTGGCAGGAATAGGAACTATTACCGTTCTAGAATTCAGATTTTCTCTGTCGCGGTAGTGTCAACATACATTGTTGCTACCTCCTGACTTGATTTTCCTTTTTCATCGCCATCGATCTTCTGGGCTGTCTTTTGCAGGGAAGTACTGGGTCTTTGGTTTGGCATACGCATTTATTAACTTTTTAATGAATTTTGCTTCGAAATTTCGAAAGAATTATTAATATTTATTCTTTAATACGTGTAATAAGTGTTACAACTTTATTGAGGAAATATAAAACTCTAATATCCTACTTTAGGAAGTCAGAAAAGCATATAAATAGATACGCTTCCTTTAGAAGCTTTAATAGCTTTTGTGCTAACGAGCAGTTAGAGCATTAGCGTACTAGTAGTTGTTGCATCCTCATCACCTTCTTACTCCACAGAAACTACAATCCATAGTTGCAATTTGAAGATAGAGGGATGTAGCTCAAAATGCAAGCTACTAAAAGGTAAGAAGTGAATAAGTGTTCCCAGTGAAGTGGAGGGTGCGTTCTGACCGGCTCCGTAGTGCCTCCAGGCCTAGACCTCTTCCAGACTCCCAGTTCCAGTGGAGGAGGAAAGTCGAAAGCCGCAGGAGGGCTAGGGAGAGCCCCCACCGGTCAGGCGTCCCCTCGGCAGGATCTGTGGCGTCCCAGACTGCCAAGGAGAACCTTTGGAAAGGTATCCTAAAACAATGTTTTTCCTTTATTATCTATACCTCCTTCCCCTCGGCGGACAAGGAGGAGGAATATTCAGCGACGAAGATTTTTATAGAAGATACAAGAACAAATCTCGCCATTGGTATGAGTATTGGAAGAAAGGACGTTTTCCTTCTATGAAGAGATCCCATCCAGTGGACATACAAAGGATGGATATGAACCGATTCGGACAGCTCCATCCACGAGCCGCGTTCCAGCAGACAAACGCGAGCCGCGTTCCAGCAGCTGGGCGCGAGCCGCGTTCCAGCAAGTAGGCGCCAGAGTTCCTTCCTTCAGGCGCAAGGCGCCAGAGTTCATGTCTGCTGATCCGCAATCTTCTAAGAAGAGTGAAAGGAGCCTTCTAAGCAAGTAGAAACTAGCAGGCAGGAGCCAGGCGCGAGGCGCCAAGTTATCCCGAATTGCCTTTTGGAGAGAAGTCAGTCACGAGACTTCTCGTTTTACTTTTAACAGAAGTAGCCTTCTCCTGGCAAAGGCGCAAGATGTCGCTCAGGCGGCCGTCGCCTTTGTCAAGATGATTCTGATACTGAAAGAAGGCCTTCTCCAATTTTCAGAAGACTGCTGTAACAGACAGTTCCTCTCAACGTGGACTCTCTCCTTCATTCATACTCTTCCCTCTTTATGACGAGGCAAGAGCTACAGGAGTTTTTTCTTATAAGAATCTCATCTTTTCGGCGTTCGGGAATAAATGCGGAAAGGGAACATCAATCTTCCTTCTGTAAACTCAAGATCTGAACAGGAATCCTGTCCCTTCCGCAATTTCTGTGGAAATCATAAAGACTTAACGAGTTCCTGGATTAACTTCCTTCCTTAGGAAGATATTTAACGTATTGTCATGTATGTACATAACACATAATTGACAAAAAATGTATACTCTTTGTATCTTAATGGATTAGTTCTCATTGACAAAGATCTCTCACATCTTATTGCGTAAGCAGATAAGCTCTCTCGGACATGATTCGGAGGAGCTCTCATTCATTGGTTAGAGATTCTTCCAGGTATTAGACGCATAGAATTCTTCCTTTTGTCCAAGAGAATAAGAAGCTTGAGAGATTCTCTTCAATCCTCGATTATCACTTGGGATCGCCTTCAGATTATACTAATTCGTTCTTTTGACGAAAAGAACGAGGATAGTAAATTTCCATTCTCTCTCTGCTCGGTGAGGAAAGAATGTAGTAGAGAATTTGGTGTATAGGACTACTGTATGGTCAAGTCATATGCGCTTAACGTAGTTTCCCCTATGGTTGGCAACTGAATTCCCTGTATCCTTCCAGGAGTTTCCTGGGTGAGGACTACGCTTGAAGGGTTTGTTACGACAACACCGACTCAGCTCCTGTATTTAACGAAGGTTGTTTCGCTTAATATGCTTTATTGAGAACTTCCTTAAGCTCGTTATAATTTTATAATATTCCTTCATTGAATGGGGTAACTGGCAACTCAGGAAGTACGGCGAGACTGCGATCGAAGGCGGCTGTCACTGGCCAACACAGTACCATCTGGGTCTCGGTCATGTGGTGTTGGTTTCCCCTCCCCCTCTCTCTCTCTCTCTCCTACGGAATTGACTGGCTAACCGTATCTCTCCCCTACAATCACGGACTTAGCCTCGAATGGAGAGGATTTGATTTGTAGGCAACATGAAATATATTAGTTCTCTGCGATTTGCTAAGAAGTTTTCAATAGAAGGATTTCTCGCAACTTTTCAATGCTGTTTACCGCAATGTAACAGAATTTTAGAGGATTCTAACACGGCAGAGCACTTTAGATTACAATGCTCTCATGCTTACAAAAGCATAGCCGTATTAGAGAAAGGAGCATGCGCAGTGAGATGGATGAGTCTGATGGGAACCGTTTTTCTCGTAGCAGAAGTTTGTTTCCCTCCCTGAATGGACTATATTATGCCTATAAGTTTTTTTCCTACCTAGAACGGAAATAACATATGAGAGGGTACCGGGTACCATGACAGAGATACAGAGGTTCTGGTACATAGTCTAAAGGAATTACAAGCAATTAAGGGAACTTGATAATTTCTCGATATAGCGAGTTGTTAACCGAAGGGTTCAGTAGCCTCTCTAACAGCAGGTTCGGTTCGGTAACTTCTTGATTCGTTCCTGATTCCGTTCCCCGTCTTCTGGAGGAGGGTTCAATCACAAGAAAGGACGAAATGAATTTTTAAATCAATTAGGCCATTTCCACAGCTCTCTCATATCTCAAGTAGTATCGAGAATCTCTTTTTTCGCCCCTGTTCGCGTTAACAAGAGGAAACCTGTTTGGAACTCAAACACGGAACGTAACGATCCTACAGAGGTTCGCTGCAAGATATTGCACGTCCGTGAGAACCGTCTTGATCGACGATGATGACTGTTAACGTCTGTCTAATATTAGTTAGGAAGAGAGTGGTGGAAACCTGTGAGACGTCTTCTTCATAGATCTCTTCGGTATATGTATATGTATATGTATGTATACGTATATATATATATATATATATATATATATATATATATATATATATATATATATATATATATATATATATATATATATATATATATATATATGTGTGTGTGTGTGTATATGTATATGTATATGTACATATACATATACATATACATATACATATACACCTAGAGTGTAGAGGTTCTTAAGGTCCCTTTCTAAGTGAGGCTGATAGAGTAGACCGACTCTCTTGGGAAAGCCTTAGAAAAGTGCTGTAAGAAGGACGTGACTTCTGTGAATCCAGCCTCTCGAAGGCCAAAAAAGGGATTTTGATGAAGGAAAAATCTATTTCTGGCAACGACCGTGTCGCCTGTGAAATGGTTCCTTTGATACTATTTCTGAAGAATAAATATTGCTATTCATCCTAGAGAAAAAAGAAACAATATAATGCCAAGATAAATGGCTCGCTCACTTCTTATAGAAGTGTCGGTATAGTAAGGAGCGAGTGGAATCACTACCAGAGGTCCCTTGCCATTTAGCTTCTTCCTTCGACAAAACCCCGAACTACGGAGGAGCCGTGCTACAGCTCCCGGTCTACTACTACCGTGAGCGCCTCCGACGCCTGAGACGTCATTCCTTTCGATAGCGCGCGTTACACCAAACGTTAAAATTTTTTCGGTGCTGTGTTTCCGCTCTATTTGGATTATCTTTTATTTTCAAGATGTCTTCAACTTCTGCTTCTAAGTTAAGTACTGTTTGGGGTTACTGATCTCATTTATGATGATCTTCGTGTTTTATACATATTCGGAGCCTTATCGGGCCGGTATGCCCCCCCTCGACCGCATGGCGGTACGGGTTATCTCTTTCGGTCTTCCCTACCGTTAGAGATTCCCCTTTTTCTCAGTACTTTAGATATGGTTACTTATACATAGTCTCTATATCTTTATGCAGTTAGTTTTTTAGTTAGGCCTCCACGGGGCATGCTCCGACCGCATGTTTCGGACCTTAGTCTAGCTACGCCTTACATTGTTAGGAGTTTTATCAGTCACGATTGAGAGTCATATCATCTTAATTTATTCTGATGTTCTCTCCTTTCTTCTCTAGTTCCTGATTACCTTTTAATAATATTATAGGTACTACTAGGTTGGCTAACATACACCATGCTTCGGTATGGCGATTAGCTTCCCTGTTATCATTATTTTACTGTTAAGTTAGGCTTTCATACCCCAATTGTCGATTGGTGATTAGCCTGCCCCCCGTTTTCTTGAACTAGAGGTTAAATTAGGCTAACATACCCCTTTCTTCAGATCGGCGATTAACCTAATTTTCTGTTTGCTTAGCTTCGTGTTCCCCGTGTTAGTCTAGCTTTAAGATATCGCTTTAATTTTATTTGATTGATTATTATAAGTAATCCTATTTATATCAGTGATATTGATGTTGTTCCGACGGTTTCTTCCCCACCTCGTATCTTTCACCTGGCTGGGAAGACCACCGGTTGATCACGGTGAGCCACCCGGTTACTGGGGTCCCCCTCCCGTCCCCCCATTCCCCCCCTCCATACATTGCCATCCACGTCAATGGGTGATGACTCGTTTTCTCACAGCTAGCGTCCGAGTCTGCATGAGAGGGGGTGACTCACGGGACTGGTGGGGATCTCCCCTCCCCTACTGGTACTCTCACTCGTCCACGTGCCTCGGGGGCTCGGGACCTCCTCCCCCCCTTCTTCTCCGTCCTTAACCGGCCGCTCAGGGGGAGGGCTCCCCTACCCCACGTTCTTCCCTACTCTTTCCCCCTCAGTTCAGTCCGGCAGGTGTCTATCCGCCGCTACCGAACATAGAGAGGGGGGGAGGGAACCACTGGGTTTCCTATCCACTTAGGATAGTTCACACGAGCACTTACTGATATAATGGGTTTTTATTTTGTTTTATTTTTTTTTTTTTGTTGTTATTTAATGTTTAGAATCTTTTACGTTACTCCGGGGGTTTTTTTATTTCCAACCTCTCGTACTATCCCTTGCTTCGTTAGAAGTTTGACATTGCTCACTCAATATTAATTAACTCCGGGCCATACGGAGAACTCCGGGCCCTACGGAGTCTATTTTTTAGTCATATGACAAGTGAGCTTAGGCGGAGGCAGAGACTTTCTTCCCCCCTCGTAACTTTTCTACGTAATATTCATACGTAGATCTCTATCCGTCGGTCCTACTCCGGCACCCACGGATAGTTTGCATATATTCCACCGGAGGTTGTCATTGGTACTCATGTATCCTTTGACTTACAGATGTTGTCCAGGAGATTGGGTGCAGTGCCATCCTCCAAGACCCGTGCGGCCATATAGTATGCCGTTCTCATCAGGATGTGCAGTGAAAGTGGAGGATTTTATCGTTTGGCATCATGAAGCTTGCCAAACCTGCTACTTGCTAGTAGGAGATGCCTCACTAGTAGTAAGTTTCTTAGCACTTTCTTCATTCATTCGTCACCTGGAATACTTGTTGTTATATTATACCTTTCACATATGAGACACATATTCATATAATCTCAACACAACAGACATTCCTCCCCTATCCTCTCCCTAACTCTAGAACCCTTTTTTACAGGGTTCTGATGAAGAAAAGAAGAAAGCTTTGTCGACTCTCAAACGCTTGGGTAGGGGGTTTTGGCCGGAATTCGAAGGGCCACCCCTACATTCTTACCCAGGATATGGCGGACCTAATATTCCCAGGAGCCAAGAAAGGATCAGTGGTGGACCCGATAGCGGCCGCCCCTTTGCTGGCCGACCTTCAAGTCATGATCTCCCTACAGGAGGGGGATTTCCCAGAGGACGTTGCAGAAGAGTTGCGGCAATGAAACCTCGACGTTGAACCCATGGCTATTGACTCCATGGGTACAGGTAAGGGTGTAGTAGGGGCAGCTTCTGTGGGTTCTCAGGGCCCTTTCCTGAATTCCCTTTCTCCATCACCTTCTACTGATCCTTCTACTTCCACTTCTTTCCGGGGCTTCACTGAAGAGCAGCGGTCTGTCCGTCCTAAGGCTACTTCAGTGATCCCCAAGGCTAAGATAATATATAATATATATATATATATATATATATATATATATATCTATATAGATATATATATATATATATATATATATATATATATTATATATGGATGTATATGTAGTTATGTATATGTATATATATGTTAGATATATGTATATACGTATATGTAGATATATATGTATATGTATATATATGTATATATAATATATGTATATTATATATATATATATATATATATATATTATATATATATATCTATATATATATATATATGTATATGTATATGTATATATATGTGTATATATATATATATATATATATATATATATATATATGTATATATATGTATATATATATATATATATATATATATATATATTATATATTATATATATATATCTATATATATATATATATATATATATATATATATATACTATTTATATAATAATATATGTATATGTATATATTTATATAGTATATATATATATATTATATATATGTATATATATATATATATGTATATATATATATATATATATATATATGAGATATATATATATATATATATATATATATATATATATATATATATACTATAATATATGTATATTTATATATGTATATATATATATGTTATATATATATACTATATATATATTATTTAATATTATACAATATATATTATGTATATATATATATATATATATATATATATATATCTTATATATATAATATTTATAGATATATATATATATATATTATAATATACATATACATTACATACATACATACATACATACATACATACATACAGTGGTACCTTGAGATACGAGCGTCCTGTGATACGAGTGCTTTGAGACCCGAGGTGGAATTCGGTCCAAATTTTGCCTTGAGGACCCGAGCTGGTGTCCCGAGATCCGAGTTGGTTCGGGGACGCCACCGCTAGTTGGCGTTCGCGGGCAGCATCAGCTGGGAGCATCCCACGAGCTCACTCGCACGTGGGGCCGACAGATTTAAGTTGTGTTTGTGAGCTGTACTCGTGTTTTCGCTGTTTTTTCACGAATTAGTGAACTTTTTTACCTACCATCATGGGGCCAAAGAAAGTACGTGCAAAGGAGAGTGGCGAAAAGAAGAAGAGAATGCTGCCGATAGAGGTAAAGCGAGAAATAATAGAAAAACATGAGCGTGGTGTACGAGTGATGGAACTGGCCCGGGTGTATGAGCGTAGCACATCGACCATTTGTACCATCCTAAAGCAAAAGGATGCCATCAAAAGTGCAAAAACAGCTAAAGGAACTACAATTCTGTCGCAATTAAGGACAAATGTCCATGAAGAAATGGAGAAGCTGCTCTTGGTCTGGTTGAAAGAGAAGGAACTAGCGGGAGATACAGTGACGGAGAGTATAATTTGCGAAAAGGCTCGCGTTATTTACGCAGATTTGAAGAAGGAAGAGGCATCAACTTCAGAAGGGGGAGCAGAAGACACGTTTAAGGCAAGTCGTGGGTGGTTCGATAATTTTAAGAAGAGAAGTGGCATTCATTCGGTGGTGAGGCATGGTGAAGCTGAGAGTGCCGATGTAAAGGGAGCTGAAAGGTACATCGTCGAGTTCGCTGAGCTTATTGAGGAGGAAGGCTACATCCCGCAACAAGTCTTTAACTGCCATGAGACGGGATTATTTTGGAAAAAAATGCCATGGAGGACATACATCACCGAAGAGGAGACGAAGATGCCAGGCCATAAACCCATGAAGGACCGTCTGACCCTTGCATTGTGTGCAAATGCTAGTGGTGACTGTAAAGTAAAGCCACTGCTAGTCTACCATTCTGAAAATCCTCGAGCGTTCAAGTCACACAAAATTCTGAAAGAAAAACTGCACGTAATGTGGCGCGCGAATGCAAGGGCATGGGTTCTTTACAGATTGGGTAAACCTCGTCTTCGGTCCTTCAGTGAAGGAATATCTTCAAAAGAATAACCTTCCACTGAAAGCCTTATTAATTTTGGATAATGCTCCGGCCCACCCACCTGGTCTTCAAGATGACATTCTCGAGGAGTTCCAGTTTGTGAAAGTCCTCTACCTCCCACCCAACACGACTTCCATCCTGCAACCAATGGATCAGCAGGTCATTGCAAATTTTAAAAAGCTTTTCACAAAGCACTTGTTCCGCCGATGCTTTGAGGTGACAGAGAACACCAAGCTTACCCTTCGAGAGTTTTGGAAAGAGCATTACAATATCGTCGTATGTTTACGTATCATTGACTCGGCATGGCAAGAGGTAACGAGACGAACCTTGAACTCGGCGTGGAAAAAGCTATGGCCTGATGCTGTTTCAGAGATGGACTTTGAAGGGTTCGTACCCCAAGCAACGGTGGAGGAGATTGTGTCCCTCGGAAAGTCGATGGTCTGGAGGTAGATGAGGGCGACGTCAACGAACTCGTCGAGGAACATGAGGAGGAACTCTCAATTGAGGAGTTGAAGGAGCTGCAGGTGATGCAACATACGAAGGCCCTGCAAGAGATTAGCAGCTGTAGCGAGGGGGAGGAAGAGCCGGAGGAAGTGATTCCTACAAGTCAAATTAAAGACATGTTAGCAATGTGGGAAAACACTTTCGAGTTTCATTGAACAGAAACATCCAGAAAAAGTTTCGACTAGTCGTGCTTCAGCGTTATTTAATGACACTTGTTTGACTCATTTCCGGAACATTCTAAAAGGGAGGGCAGAAGCAAAGCTCTTTGGATAAATTTTTGTTAAAGAGAAGCGCAAATGAAAGTGCCGAAAGTGATTCTAAAAGTGCTGATTAAACTTACGTATCGCTTAGGTTAAGTTTTAAGTTTAAAGTGCATTTAGTATTTTTTTCAAATTTAAGTTAAGGAAAGTGCAAATTTTTATTAAAGTTAAGGAAATGCAGTTTTAGTTTACATTTAATGTTATCATTTTTGTTGTTCGAAAAAATGCTGTTTACGTAACGGGACTAGCCCCTCCCTGCTCCCTCCTCCTCCTCCTCCGCCGCCACTCGACTCCGTTAGCCACCGCACTCGCCTGTCAGCAAGGTAAGATTACGTGTTCTTAACTTTTTGTTGTGTTACGTAACTTTGTTATTCATGCTAAAATTTTAGTTTTAGTTTACATTTTAATGTTCATTTTTCATTTTCTGTTAGGAAAAATTCCTGTTTACGTAACGGGACTAATGTAGCCGTCCACCCTCCCCCTCCGTCACTCGCCTCCCTTAGCCGCCCGCACGCGACTGTCACCAAGGTTAGATTAAATTAACTTTTTCTTTTCTTTATTTTAGCTTTAATTCTATTCATTACTAAAATATAGTTACTGTATAATTTTTTTGTACTATATTTTCTACATTTATATGTGTGTTTTCTTCATTATTTACGATGGTTTGGGGGTATATTTCATAGGTCTGGAAACGGATTAAATACATTCATTTCAGTTAATTTAAATGGGAAAAAATTGATTTGAGATACGAGTTTTTAGAGTTCCGAGCCCTGGTTCCGGAACGAATTAATCTCGTATCTCAAGGTACCACTGTATATATATATATATATATATATATATATATATATATATATATATATATATATAGTATATATATATATATATATGTATGTATGTATGTTAGTATGTTATGTATGTATGTATGTAGTATGTATGTATGTATGTATGTATGTATGTATGTATGTATGTATGTATGTATGTATGTATGTATGTATGTATGTATGTATGTATGTATGTATGTATGTATGTATGTATGTATGTATGTATGTATGTATGTATGTATGTATGTATGTCATGGTACCCTTTTTGGCCTTCGAGAGGCTGGATTCACAGAAGTCACGTCCTTCTTACAGCACTTTTTGTTCATGACACTTACCTGTCAGATATATATATATATAGCTGTATTCTCCGAAGCCCGACAGAATTTCAAAACTCCGCACACGCAGTGGTCGGCCAGGTTGTTAGTACCATTCCCACCACTGGGGAGGCGGGTGTCAGGAACATTCATCTTCTATTCAGATTTTCTTCTGTCGCCGGTAATGTAAACACCTGTTTTCATTACCTCCGTCTAGGATTTTGGAACTTCATTGCCCCTTAAGTATCTTGGTTGTTTTCTTTTTGGTTTATTAACTTGGATTTGCGGCTAGGCATACGCTATCATAAATTTATTTAATTTTGAATTTCTTGACATAAGAAGTCTGATTCTAGTTAGACTAGTTTCAGACTTTGTTGTCTGCAAGGGGTTAGGTGAGAATAACGAAACTTTCGATATATTCTCACTTAATATGCACGACGTGTCATCAATGTAATTAGTGTAATAATTGACTGATTCCGAAAGAAGATGTATGATTCGTATGGATGCAAATTAGAGCGTAATAGAATCAGGAGTTTTCCTCCAAGATCAGTAAAGACGAGTAAACTTTATTTTGCCTAACCTTGTGGTATGGCCTACGGGCCTAGAGGAAGTGTCTGTGAGAGGTATGGTGGATTACATCAGTAATTGGAATCTAAAGTGCTCGCTCTCCAATCAGTGCTGTGAGTGTAGTGATGTTGATTTAGTGCCCCTAGTGTTGTGGAGGGGGCGTCAGATCGGCCTTATAATGCCTCTAGGTCTAGACCTCTGTCGGACTCCCAGGACCACAGGGAGAGGGCATGTCGAAAGCCGAAGGTAGGGTTACGAGGCACCCCCACCGATCTGGCGTCCCTTCGGCAGGACCTGAAAACGCTTCTCAGGCTGCCAAAGATCGTGCAGTGCACGAATCCTGAAGGATTGCTTCTCGTCCTCCGAGACGTCCTCCCCGTACAGGGGTTGGAGCTCCTCGGAAGGACTCGCGCCCTTTAAATAGAAGCTTATTGAGGAGGACGCTTCCACGTCCTCTCTCTCTATTGTCATGCGGTTGTAATCGCCGCCTTAACAATTTGACGACTTTCCAACACATGGGAGAAAGAAGAAGGAGATAGGTTGAAACGCTGTTAAGCGCCCAGATCGCCTTATCATTGTACTGTGAAAAGGAAGAAGGCGTACCCTGTCTTCTCACAGGATCAGCCCTTCTCGGTTGGCCTTGTTTTCGCCAAAAGAAGGGCAAAACACATTTACTGAAGGAAGGATTTGAGTGCTGTCTGTCTATCAAGTCAGGCAGGTCTTCTTCTCCTTTTCCTTGCTCGTCGCTTCTACATCCTCGTCCCCAAGAACACACAGGCGTCCTTTGAGTGCGTTTCTGGAATGTCGATGAGCGTGACAGAGACGCAAGATGTCGCACAGGCGGCCGCCGTCTTTGTCAGGAGTTCGCGAACGTCCATAATACTCGTCCGGACGACGATCACCGTACATCGGCTTATGACTAGCACGCTTCATGAGTGGCCCTCCCCTTGAAGACAGGACGCTTTTGAGGACGCTTTTCGGGACGCCTCCGTATTGATAAGCAACAGTCATGTCGAAGTTTTTACCAAGACGTTCGGGAGAAACCTTGGTTTCTTAATAAGAATCTTATCGACGTTTGGTATGATGGCGGATAGGAAATATCTACTTCCTTCCGTAAACCCTAGAGATGAAACAGGAATTCTGTCTCTTCCGCGATTTATGAGGAAATTACGAAGATTTAAAGAGTTAATGGATTAACTTCCTTCCTTAAGGAAGGATATATATACTCTTTCTATCGTTCTATTACGAAAAGAACGAAGATAGTAAAAGTTTTTGCCTTTCTCTATCTGCCTCGGCAGGGAAAGAAGGTAGTAGAGTATCTGCTGTATGATAATACGATACGGTCAAATCATAAGCACATACCGTAGTTACTTCTTTGCTGTGCAACTCTATTACCAGTATCCTTACAGGACTTTCCTCCAGGAAGGACTACGCTTAAAGGGATTGTTATGACAATACCTAATTAGCTTCTAGATTTATCGAAGTCTTGTTTCGCTTAAATATACATTAATAAGAACTTCCTCAAGTTCGATAATAATTTTATAAGATTCCTTTATTGAATGAGTAGCTGGCAACTCGGGAAGAGTAAGCCAGACAGCTAACGGAGGCTGCTATCGCTTAGACCAACGCATAACCATCTATTTCTCAGTCATGAGAGGTCGGTCCTGCGGGATGGAATGACTAACCGTATCTATCCCCTACAATCGCGGTCTTAGCCTCGGATTGAGGGGATAGTTAAGCAAACATAAATAAAATATTGTCTGCCTTTTGCTAAGAAGCTTTCAATAAGAAAGATATTACAGCCTTTCAATGCTGATTACCGTAGGTAACATTATTAAAGGAATCTAACGCAGCAGAACACTATATATTATATAATGCTCTCATGCTTACGAAAGCATGGCTTATTAGAGTACATGCTTAGTGAGAAGATGAATGTAGTAGAGAATTCACTTTAAGTCTACGGTATGGTCAAGTCTTATGGCCTTTCATGCATCAGGGCGCTCGACAAGATCCTCTCTGAGATGCAGTTCAGAACCTTGGTGTTCTATGCACCAATACGCTCGGTAAGACTCTCGCGAGGACGTCTCTTGAAGATGCTCAACGTCCTACGCATTGAGACGTGAGGAAGCTTTGCAGATGCTCGACGTCCTACACGAAGAGACGCTCATCAGGACACTCTGGAAGACGCTCGACTTCATAAACATTGATAAGCTTTTTGGAAGACGCTTGATGTCTTACACATCTGGACGCTCGCCAGGACTAGCGAGGGGGACGCTTTTGAAAGAACGTTCGGCATCCTACACGTCATGTCGCTCAGCAGAGCACTTACCAGGACGTTCTTCAGAACGTTAGGCGTCCTACGCATCAAGACATTCGCCAGGATTCCTGCAAGAACGGTCTTCAAAGAGGGCGTCTTCGAAGAAGAGGAAGGAGTTTGGTCTCGTCAAGATGTCTACTTTGCTTTCTATGAAGGGAGCGTTCAATAGAATCCATGACTTGATGAATTCCAGAAAAAAACTGTAAGCAGATTTCGGTGTCATAAATGCCTCGTCTGCTTTCGGGACTGCGCTGCTGAAGGGGAACATTAAGGTCCTACCTGTCGTAAGCCCAGTCTCTGATTAGGAATCCTGCCCCTTCCTCGATTTCTGCGGGAATCGGGAAAACTATATGCTCGAATTCCTGGATTACTTTCTGTCATGTAAATGGGTTAGTTCTCATTGACAAAGATCTTAATAACATTTTATCGCTTAAGCGGATAAGCTCTCATTAACAAAATTCGAAAGAGCTCTCATTCATTAGTCAGAGGCTCATCCAGGAAAAAGGACTTGTAGACTACGTCCATGAAGTCTTATGTCCAATATCATAAGAAGCTTGAACTGTCCTTTTCGATCCTCGGTTCTCACTTGATCGCCATTCGAATAATGTAATTCGTTCTCTTGGCAAAGAGAACGAAGACAGTCGATTTCCATTCTCTCTCTCTTCCTCGTCGAGGAAAGAATGTAGTAGAGAATTAGATGTTCAAGTGACTACAATACTTACGTATTTTATCTTTGCGTCATATTACTAATGTAGGGTTTCAAGTCATATACGCATATCATGGTTACCTCTACCGATGGCACCGAAAAGACGGTTATTGTAAGTGTATTTAATCGGTCCTTCCTGCAAACTTCCAGGAGTTTCCGCTGTAAGGACAACGCTAAAAGGTATGTTACAACAACACTAACTCAGCGTCTGCATCTAGCGAATTATGTTTCGCTTAAATATGCCTGCTTGAGAATTTCCTTCTGATCGATAATAGTAACAAACCAATTCCTTCGTAGAAGAGAGTAGCTGGTAACTCAGGCAGAATAGTGCGAGACGAGAGGTTGCTGTCATTGTGGATGACGCAGTATATTTAATCGGTACTCCAGGCAACTTTCCAGGAGTTTCCGATTTAACATTTGGTTAATTAAGCGTAATGTTACGACAACACAAAATCAGCTTCTGTATTTAGCGAATTCTGTTTCGCTTAAATATGCTAACTTGAGAGTTTCTGTTCAAATAATGGAAAATCTATTCTTTAGATGAATAGAATAGCTGGCAACTCGGCATAAGACTGCGAGAAGGTGAACATAAGCTGGTGCCTGCTGCCTGTAACTGTCACAGTGTCACCAACTCAGTATCAGGTAGCTCACTGTTATGCTCGGGTGTCGTTTACGTCTCTCTCTCCCGCGGGATTGATTGACGAACCGTATCTCTACCCTACAATCATGACTTTCGCCTCGGGTTGAGGGATTTCTAGTAATCATGAATAAACACGACTTCCTTTTGCTAAGAAATTTTCAACAGAGATATCTCTTAGACCTGTTCAGCGCTGCCTACCGCACTGTAACAGAATTCTGTACGAGTCTACCGCGGCATAGCACTATAATAATGCTCTCCTGCTTATGCAAAGCGCAGCCTTATTAGGGAAGGAAGCATGCTAGTGAGGGAATGGATGAGTCTGCTGGGGACCATTTCCTCGCTGGAGAAGCTTGTTTCCCTGAATAGACTGCAATTCAGACCTCTACAGTTTTTCCTACAGGAGAACTGAAATATAACATCAAAAGATCTAGAAATAATTCTAAACATCTCTCAATGGGTTGACGATCACCTCAGGTGATACCGAGAGGGTGCCAGGCATCCGGACAGAGGTACAGAGGTCCTGGCACATAATCTAAGAGAATTGGAAGCAATTTGGTTGGCTCTCCAGTTCCTCGAAGAGTGAGTTTTTGGTCAATTGGTCCAAATCATCTCAGATAATTTCGCAGCTCTCTCATATCCCGAGAAGAGAGAGATGGTTATCGACATAGGCACGGAACGTAACGATCCTCAAGAGGTTCGTTACACTATTGCACGTCCGTGCGGATCTTCTCGATCGACGGCAGCAACTACTGACGTCTGAGTAATCCTCGCTTAGAAGTATGTCGAGAGTTGTGGAGACTTTGGAGACGTCCTTTCGTAGATTTCTTCGCAATATTGAAGACGAAGAAGCTTCCTCTACGTTGCTCCTTATTCTCGATCCGAGAGCGGTAGCAATAGACGCCATCATATAGTATGGAATGGGGATAGTTGGTAGTCTCTTTTCCCCTATTCAAAAGCTTAGGAAATATGATAAGATAATCGCTGGCGTCAGAGGGAGCGAGAAAGACGCTGATCGCCCCATGTTGGCCGCCTTCGAGAGGCTGGATTCACAGAGGTCACGTCCTTCAGAGAGCACTTTCCAAGGACCCTTCCCGAGAGAATCGGTCTACTCTAACAGCCTCACTTCGAGAGGTACCTAAAAACAAAAAACCTCTCCGCTCTTGAGTCTGGATGCGTTCAGACTGTCGAGAAGCGAGAGGATCTTTCAAGGATTAATTAGTACAAGTTCTCATTGCCAAAATGCAAAGGCAGTGCTTGCATATTTTGGCAGTAGTTTACCAATCGGATGGGCCAATTCTGGTAAATAGTGCAGGAAGAATGACTGACTCCTCACCCTCCAACCTTCTTGTGAAGTTACTTTTACCGTCTTTCCCTTTCCGTCTGGAAGTATTGGGATAAGCCTAAACAGTTCCCAACGGAATTGCTAGAATACGGAAATATGTTTGGTTGAGGCCTCCCTAGGCTCAGAGATTTCGGAATCTGTCAAAACAAACAAAGCCCTTCACGATCTTTGAATCGGTCTGCCGGTGAAATCTTGAAATGGTCTAGATCGGAAGCTTCCGGCATGGAACTTAGACGTAGTATGAAAGTTCTTGATGTCAAAGCATTTCGAACCCTCCCTTTCTGTAAAACTTAATACACGTGACCAGGAAAGGCTTAATTTTCTTAACCACCACTCTAGCTACGGCAAAGAGGGTTAGTGAGGTTTTAGGCCATCCATCAGAGGTTTTGGGCTTTCTACCGAGGACATAATTCGGTTGTCCTCTAAGCCTTACCGTTCTTTGCTAAGAAACGAAAAAAACCCGTCTAAACCCATTGGCCCAAAAGGCCTGGAGATCAATGGGGGATGGCACAAATTATTGGGCAAGAGCCACAGAGAGTTCCTGGTGCCCTGTCGGGGCTCTCAATAGTTTTAATCTTGATAAAACAACTAAAGAAAGTCGAGGTCATTCGGACAATCTGCTGGTGTTCCGCTTAAAAAGACCAGACTTGCCCATGTCGAAGAAGCGCCCTGGCGTTTATTTTTAAGGAGTCTTTTGTCTAAGAGGCTCATTCGGGTCATGTTTGAACAAACAAAGATTTGAAAAACCTTTTAAAAGTAAATTGCTGGCCACGAGGTGAAGGGGCGCGGCCATCGTAAAGCATTTCAACAGAAGCATGGCACTCAGTTACATCCTGAGTTACCGCGTTTTAGCGAAGCAACTCTGTGTTCGCTTCCACCACTCCCTGGAGAGATGTGGAAGACGTCATAGAAGATCTGCTGCTCGCTCAGGGACCATACGTGTCCGCAGACCCACAATCTTGGGGGGCAAAAGAAGGTACCCACTCATCCTATACCTGTAGAAAATGGTTGTAGGAAGAGCTCTTAATTTTATTGTTGAGTCGACCCCGCCAATGGGGCGGACTCTTAACTCTTAAGCCTTAGTTAAAAACCACCTTAACTTTGCCTAGGTGGTCAGGTGGCGTTGTGGTGATATTTATTTTACTTCTTAGCCCCTCATGGTATGGGGTCAATATGGTGTTAGACACAGTTGTGGTCACCGGCCCCCCCCGTTGTCAGATTCATCTAGAACTCACCAAGCTGATACAGGTCACGTCCTGCTGGAGAGACTCGTAAAAGCAAAAAGCATACTTGGGTTGACAAAGTAATCACGAAGTCAGCTATGCTAAACAGGTAAGGAAAACCAAGATGTCTATCATTCTGCATGGTGAAATGTTCCCAAAATCCTTTTATTCTGTCCCTCCCCACCTCCAATGGTGGGAAATCAGGCTATATCTATATATCTGACAGGTACGTTCAAGAAACAAATGCTATCGTTATGAATACAAAAAAGTTGTCAACTTTACCGGCAGTTAGAGAGCAGAGAGATTAAGCAGATAAGAGTAGAGCAAGAAAGAGCATTAATCGAGAGAGTTTAGATTCAGATTATAGATCCCTTAAGAGGCTTTAGAGATTAAGGAGATTATATTAATAAACAAGTACCCGCCCAAACCATCCCCCTCGGGGACAGTGGCATTAGAAAAATCTGAATAGAAGATGGGAAATTAGTTCATGACACCCGCCCCCCTCAGTGGCCGGGAATGGGGAGTACTAACCCACCCCTGGCCGACCACTGCCGGTGTGCCGGGAGTTTTGAAAATTCTGTCGGGTTCTTCGGAGAATACAAGCTATTATATAATATATCTAGCCCAGGTAAGTATGAACAAACTTTGTGGATCATAAAACAATAATCATTTCTAAGCCTTTTACCCAAGAGAGTCAGTCTACCTTCTATCAGCCTACACTTAGAAAAGGGACCTTAAGAACCTCTACACTCTAAGTTCTGTCTGCGTTGCAGACTTGACGAGAAGTTGACGTGAATGAGAAGGTTTTTCAAGGTTGAAGGACAGGTGTCATGGCTAAGACAAGAAAGTGCTGTGGATCGCGCTGGGTTGAATGAGGAAACTCGTCCTTTCCTTCGAGTTACCTCTGTGATCCACATGAACGGTTTTCTTACCTTTCTGATTAGCAAGAAATCACCTTTTTGTTATTTCTGCCTATCAAAGAAATCAGTAGCAGGCTAATTACTCTGTCTCTGGCAAAAGGGATTAAAGATAGCAGAGGACTAAGATCTTCGGGATCGTATACGATTACCTCGATACGACCAAGAGTAGGAATACATGTACTTCGACGTTGGAATTTTTCGTGGCCGCAGAGTCCTTGTTCCGACAAGTTGGAACTTTTCTCTCATCAATCTTCTTTTAAACCAATTTATGAGGGGAAACAAACTCAGGGATGCGATGAGGGCCTCGAAAAACGCTTCCCAGAAGGTTACTCAGAGGGACACGATAAGAGCTAAGAAAGCCTGGGTTAGCTCACTTTCGGCTCGCAATTTACTTCGACGTTCCAGGCTCCCATTCTTCCTCCTTAGGCAACGAGAGGGAGGTTTTTCTGCAACGAGAAACCTCCCCAACAATACAAATAGATCCTCGTTTGCAAACGGAAATGAATTCTCCACGAAGGATCCTCCCTCGGAGGAAGAACTCTTCTTCTCTTGTCCTGTTTAAGATATCGTATCGTCTACTGGAGGTTAACTGGCTACAAACGCCTCCCTTCGTCTGAGGCCAGAGGCTCCAAGGTGGAAGAGCTCCTTCCACCCTTCTCCAGTCTCCTGAAAATAAACTTTTGTGGTTTATTCAGGATCCTCGGGCAAACGGTAGCAACAGCCAAAGGCCGCCAAATGCCAAACAGGCGAGAAACGCCAGAGGCAGGACCAACTCGAATAAAACGTTTTATTTTTTGTCTGATGCGGAGAACCAGGCCAGCAAGGGAGCCCTCCAAATCCCCCGGGTGCGAAACTGACGCCAGAGGCGAAAAACAGATCTGACAGCTGCGAGTGTACCGATGTGGACATGCGGGGATTAAGCCAGCCTCAAAGAACTACCAGCCAAGCTCAAAAGCTACAGCAAGTGGAGAGGGCCGGCCGGATGGGTGCCAGGCATCAGAAGTTGCCAAACCAGGCTCCAGGCGCCGAAAAAAAGCGCCAGCAGGAGGACAGGCTCCAGCCAGTTGCCAGGCGCCAGAAGCGCCAGCCGAGATTAATGCGACCAACGACGGCGCCAGCCAGGTCTTAGGTGACCAATTTCAAGGCGCGAGGCTCCAGCAGAGGCGCTGGACAGGAAAGCGCTAGGCTCCAGTCCAGGCTCGAGGCGCTAGTCGCCATTCCAGGCGGCAAGGCGCCAGCAAGGCGCCATCCAGGTGCCAGGCTCTTCTAGGTGTTAGACTCCAATCAGAGAAACCTAAAAGCTCTGTCATGTAAGAGGGTTAGTCCCCATGATATGATACAGGTTTAAAGGGCTCGTTTCATGTAAGCGGGCAAACCCGCTTTGGACAAAGATCCTACTTGGAGATGCTACCATGCCCTTGTAACTGGAAAAAAATAACCCCAAATTCCCTTTGGTAGACCCAAAGAGGGTCTTTCAAGCAATAATGGTCACGCCCCTCGCTGTTAGCTCTTCCAATCAAAGGGCAAAACTCAATAGAATGTGTCCATGAAGTCTTGACCCTTCCTTTGAATAGTTGTGGGACAGGTTCTGTCATTGTAAGCGGGTGCGAACCCCCTTTGACTAGATCCATACTTGGATTCTACCATGTAAACTGGATTCAGATATAACCTTTGGTAGATTTACCGAAAGAGAGTCTTTTCAGCAACAGGTCACGCTCCTACGCTGTAGCTCTTCAAGGCAAATGGTAGACTCATTGACAGTAATCATGAAAGTTTCTTCTGCCAGGCCCTCCAGGAGCCTTTCCAGGCGCAAGGGGCCAGCCAGGAAGCTGAGCTCCAGCCAGGCGCGAGGCGCTAAAAAAGGCCCCCCAGGGGGCGCAAGGAGGTCAATGCAGGGCCACCAGCAGGCGCGGAGGGCGCCATCCAGGCCGCGAGGTGCCCATCAGGCGCTAGGACTCCAGCCAGGCTCTAACGCACCATTCAGGCGGTCAATGGCGTGCCAGCCAGGCTCTAGGCGCCCATTCCAGGGCGCGAGGCTCCAGGCCAGGCCACGAGGCCGCTAGACAAAGCGCTAGGTGCCTAGCAAGGCTGCGAAAGGCACTATCCAGGCTACAGGCTTCACCCAGAAGAGATTCTATATCAAAGAACGCCCCCTGGGCCTTCTTAGAGACAAATGTGATCTCCAAAGCAACTTGAAAGTTAATGTGTTAATGGACCCTCCTTCAAAACAGCTGAGAATTAAAAGCGCATGAAGTGGCGAAGCTCGTTCCGAATTCTTGTTTCTTTCCTTAACTATATGCTCAATTAACAGGGACCAATTTAGCTGTCACATACGGGAGATGGCAAAACTCTGTGTTTGACTTCCCTTCTAACCGAAAAGGATGTCAATATTAACCCTAAGAAGAGATCCTTACTCTCGTTGGTTGAATACGTTGCTGGGATAGGGAGCCGATTTCTGATCCCTTAGACTAGTGAGTTAAATTTTTATTTGTAACGTCGTGTTTTTTTCTTTGGGTTGTTTGAAAGGAGTTTCTGGAGGATAACTTCCTTTCCAAATTTTATGCACTAAACCCTCGTGTTAGGATCAGGTGATCGGGATCGGTGTTGTGCTCCATTTAATTTATGCAGACTAGGCTAAAGGCGTATTGTCATATAAGTGGATAAGACCCCATTGACAAAGGCCATCAGGACTCTGGTCGAGTAAAGTGGAAATAAGACCCCATCGACAGAACCACACAAGAAAACTCTTAGCCAATAGGGTACCATCCTCTCTGGAGGCTCTTGAGGCGAAAGCAGGATTCCTAGGATTTATCCATGGAATCCTTCCGCCTAAATTTCAAGTAGGCGAACCAAGGTTGTATTTTTTTTGTAATTACCATACAAAGTATGTTGTTTAACCTGGTTTATTCAGTTATTAACTGTTCTCTTTAACCCTCCACCAAGGGTGTCAATCCAGCTAAGTATATGTCTGACTGGAAACGTTCATGTAACAAAAAAGTGATATTTTGTTCCGACACGGCATACAAACCTTCGGGTTCCGTTTTACAATCGGAAGGTACTAGCGGCAGCTGGAATAGGTCGTAAGCTTTCGAACAAGGGGTTCGGTAGTTAAACTGCTTGTTCCGAACAGGCGCGCCGCAGCGCGACTGGGAGGTAAAAACAAACCACTTTTGCTTTCGGCCTCACAGCGAGTGGACGTGTTCGAGTGTTCGACTGACTCTCTGCCCGCTTCTCGTCCGTTTGCTTTCGGTGAGTATTTGGTTTGTGGGTTTGTGTGTGAATCATTTGGTAAGTACAATCATTTCCTCTCTTATTTCATCATTGTGATTGATCAATAAATGGAATCTCCACGCTCCGCGCCCTACCCCCCGGAGATTATGCCCACGGGTACCGAAGGGCGTAAATGCGGAAAGTTCCGCTCATTACCCGGAAAATTGATCCACAATAATTTTGTTGGCGCTCGGTTTGTCGGGGGCGCGCAATTGCCCACCGAGTCGAGCCCTGTGAAGTTATGTTCTAATTGGTCGGACGGCGCAGTGGGCCTTTGTACGCAAGGCAGGAAGAAAGAACGAAGGCCTGCAAACGGAAGGTCGTCGGAAATAAGCTCTCCCACGCGACTACCTTTGGTTAACTGGACACTTCGTCGTCTTTACCTAGACCCGCCCCCGCTCAGCTCCCACGTTTGGCGCCTTCCCCTTCGGGGGGGGTTTTCTAGGTTCCTTCTCCTTCACCCGAACCTGATCGGAGTGTGGAGGGGGAGGGCGCTAGAATACCCCGATGTCGAGGTTGTACTCCGGGAGGTTCCATCTATCCGTTCGTCTTCGCTTTGCGGAGTCGGGTAGAGGATCCTGCTTAATCAACCGTACGATTTGCTTCCTCAGGTGCTGGTTGCCCGGCCGAAGGACGACCTCGGGACAGGGTGGGTGGGGCATCGTTGGGTCTGCAGGGCGTGCCGAGGTGTCCAGGGGCTGCTTCTACCATCTTGCTGGCTCTGTGGACGGTCACGCATGCTACGGTTACGACCACCAACCACGACCCATTTCAACGCCTGGCTATGCTTCACCTCCTCACCATTGGTGTTTACACCCCGCGCCGCGGACTCTCGTCACAACCAACTAACATCGGTGCAAGGGGCCAGTCCCGCGTACCACGGGGGAAGTTGTGATGCTGCCGCCTGGGTTTTTGCCGTGCTGCCGCGACCGGACTTCGTGTGCCCGAAGAGCTCGCCCCTGGGGAACCTTCCCACCACCAGTACCTAGGATGTCTGTTGCCGCTGGTCCGTCCCACCTGGACCGCCTTGTACAGCCTGCCGTACCCGACCGGTACCATGCCCAGCCGCTGTTCACGGACGTGACGGTTACCGACCACTGCTGCCGCTCCTGTACCTGCTCCTTACCGTCTACCACTGCTGTTACCTGTGATGGCCTGCACCTGCTGACGTTGTTACCTGGTTCTGGCACCGCTGCTCCCGATGCTTGAATCATGTTCGGACAGGTGCGTCCAGGGTGCCCTGTTGCTTCGGCAACCAGGCCGTCCCCGGCTCCGCTCTGGCTTGACAGATCTGACATCGGTTCCATTTATGAGGAGGTTGACGAAGAAGAAAAAGAAGAAGGAGGAAGGAAGGTGGTCGTCGTCGTCTTCATCGTTTCTTCTTCGTCGTCGTCGTCGTTCTGCCGCCCTCTTCCCCTTACTTCCTTCTAAGGCTCCCCGCCTAAAGAAGAAGAAGGGTCGCCCTACCCCCCCCAAGAAGTCTCCTTCGGGAACTTTCTAAGGGGCCCGTCTCGCTACCGGTGGAGACGGGGGGTTATTGACCGCTGGTTCACCCTGCTCCTTCGGGGGGCAGGGAACCCGTCTTTCTTCTCGCAAGGAATGAAGACTCACGGGGCCAGAGGAGGGAGGTGCCGGCTAAAACCACCGGCACTTCCTCACCTGCTTGATTAGTGGTTCGCCAACCGGCGGCAGCAGGCTTCCGTCTCGGCCTCTCGTTTCGCGAGAAGGTGTACCAGAGTGTACGGTCGCCTACCAGCGGGAACCGTGCAAGCTAGGAAACCAGACCTCTGGGAGCCAGCTCAGCGTCCAGGTTCCTCGGGCACGGAGCGGAACGAACTGGTGACAGCCCGCTCACGCGAACTCTCACCATGACCAAGCTCCTTGCTCTCGCGGCGAGCAGCTGGCTACCCGGGCGGACGTGACGGATTCCATGACCGGCCACGGGGGCTGAATTGGAGGCTGGGCGGAAAGAGGTCCCCCCGGTTCGCCGGCACCAGCCACGGGCTGGTTACCAGCGACGTGACGGCGCCCGTGAGGATTACGCACCTGGTCTCACCGTGACCCAGGGTGGAGCTCGCCGGTCGACCTGGACCGGTCACTCTCACAGAGAGCGATCGGGATACGGGTGGCAAAACCAAGCACCCAAGCTCCTACTGACACACGAGACCGGGGGGCCGCTGTTCTCGGTCCAGCCGTTCTCCACAGCGGAACGGCTCGACTAGGCCTGCAGCTCGATCGCCACCGCGGGCACGGTTGACGATCCGGCCTGCAGTCTTTCCAAGCCCACTGGTTCTGACCAGCGAGCGAGGGGGAATGGGGCGGTCCAGGGTCTGCCTCTCCCATACCTTCAACCCTCCTCGGGTTACCCCCACCGGGAGGGGCGAGGTTTGATTGAGGAGTGGATCGTGAGGGGTGCGCCCCTCAGGATCCCAACCCCGTCGTCGTCCTAACGTACCAGGCACGGTTCTCGGACCAGCCAGGTCGATTGCACAAGTGGCTGGAGGAGACCGGAGAGGGGTCTGTCGCTTTGTTCTCCCTTCGAGGGAGGAGGGGTTCTCGGGTGAGATGCTTCCTTTGTTTGAGGGACTGGATGGTCCGGACTCCACAGGACGCAGTCACTCCGAGATCCAGAGGAACGCTTTTGCCGAGGTTATTGCGCCTGATTCGTCAGCACAACGACCTCTCGCGGAAGGATCGCCGCTCCCACCATCCGAGGCCCACGTCCCGGCTCGAGTCGTTCTTGGGGCCCGAAGAGGGGAAACCCAGACCGACGGTGGGTTTTCGCCGCGTTGCCTCCGAGCTTTGGCCGGACTCAGGTGCTGGGACCAGGTAGAAATCTCTTGTCTCCGGGCCAAAGACGGGTTCTCTCAAGTCTAGGCAGGTCGAGGGCAAGGTGCTTCCACCCCTCCTATGCTGCGGACAGCGGCGGGTTTTACGTGCCATCTGAGGACCCGATGCCGCCCAAACAGGGTGAACCCGGAGTTAGCCAGGCTGACTCCGGGTGGGTGTCTCTGCAGCAGCTCCTGGTCCGCGAACCTACCTAGGTTCTCGCAGCAAGAGGCACTCGGCCTGGAAATCTACTGCCATGGCAGCTTTTCCATGGCCGTCTCCTTGGTTAGATCTGTGGCGTACCCTCACAGTATACTAAGGTCGCAGCCAATCTCCGGGGAAGAGGTTAATTTCTCCCGAAGAATTGACTCGGTCCTTTAGGGGGAGACTTTGGCCAGTTCTGGGGGAAGACGCCATTCCTTCCTTCTTGACCCCACCAGACGGTGAACCTGTGGGCCAAACCTGGTTCTCCGAACGTAGGGACCGCTGTCCTTACTCGGGTTTGTTCCATGGCGGCCGGGCCGGGGTTGAAGCGGCCAGTTGGGACTTTGCAAACGGGGACCTTTACGGAGTTTCCACGTACTCTCTTCCCAGGAGAGATGGTGGACGCTGCGGCGTGGACAAGGACGGCGCACTGACGACAGTGACCGTCTGGCGATTCACCAGGCAGTCTCGAAGGGCTTTCTGGGCAGCCCTCGGACTGCGGCCAAGTCAAAGAGCTCGGCTAGCGCTTCCCCTTTTAGGTGGCTAAGACGGTAGCTGCAGTCGGAAGCCCCAGGGAAAGGACTTCTGTCTTCTTCGACTTCTACAAAGGGGGAGCCGTAAACCAGCCCTCCTCCTCCCACAGTGGAGGTTCTGGGAAGAAGTCGAAGAAAGGGGGAAAGGGGGGAAACGCTAGGGACGGCGTTCCCCCTCACCTGCTGCCGGTTTAAATGTGGGGGGGTGCCTGGAGCCCAGACATTGGGCAAAACTTGGCAGGCGCTACGGCGCCCGAGACCTGGGATTGTAGATGTCCTTCGGGAGGGATATCTATTTACCCTTTGAATCTCGGCCACCCCTCACCTCCAACCCGGTCCAACAGCAGTCGTACGTTCCGGGTCATCGAAGGACGTAGCATTGAGACAGGAGATCAAGACCATGCTGAGCAAGAGAGCTGTAGAAATCGTCACGGATCAGTCACCGGGCTTTTACAGTCGACTCTTCCTGGTGGAAAAGTCTACGGGAGGCTGGCGCCCGGTGATAGATCTCTCTCCTCTGAACCGGTTTGTTCGCCAGACCCGGTTCACGATGGAGACAGCACGTTCAGTGCTCGACTCATCAGGGAGAACGATTTCATGCTTTCAGTGGACTTGAAGGATGCGTATTTCCAAATACCCATTCATCAGTCCTCCAGAAAGTACCTCCGCTTCATCCTCGACGGGACGGTGTACCAGTTTCAGGGCACTTTGCTTCGGTCTCTCAACCGCCCCACAGGTGTTCACGGCGAGTGTTCACTCTGGTGTCTGCTTGGGCCCATTCGCACGGGATACGTCCTGATGAGTATCTCGACGATTGGTTAGTCCTGGCGAGCTCCCGCTCGCAGTTGCTACAGGACAGGGATCGACTGCTCGAGTTCTGTCGCGATCTGGGGATCGTTGTGAACTTCGAAAAAGTCCGATCTCGAGCCAAAGCAGAGGGGAAAAAAAAAATGAAAGTCAACCCTGGGTATGCTGATCGACACGGTAGCAGGGCGAGTCTTCCCCGCAGACTCGCGGATCAGCAGATTCAGGGATGGCAGCCAACCAGTTCCTGTCTCGGTCAGGAACAGGTAGCTCAGCGATGGCAAGTCGTGATCGGACACCTGTCGTCACTCGAGAAGTTAGTCCCTCACGGGCGTCTTCACCTGCGGTCTCTTCAGTGGAGACTAAAGGAGAGTTGGTCACAGGCGACGGATCCCCCAAGCTTTCCAGTGTCACTGACCACCGGAGGTGAGGCAGGACCTAGCCTGGTGGCTGGACGACAGGAACCTCTTAAGAGGAGTGCCTCTGCGCACTCCCCCCCGGACATGCAGCTGTTCTCAGACGCATCGACCGAGGATGGGGCGCACACCTGGAGGAGTTGCTGACTTTCAGGAGTGTGGGACGAGAACGACAAGCACCTTCACATCAATGTACTGGAACTCAAGGCAGCTTCCTCGCTCCTCAAGAGTTCCAGGACCGCTTGATGGGACACTCAGTGGTGTTGATGTGCGACAACACCACGGTAGTGGCCTACGTCAACAAACAGGGGGGCCTAGTGTCTCTCCCGTTGTACCAGTTGACTCGGCAGGTGCACGAGTGGGCCGAGACACACTCTATAGAGCTGTCGGCACGCTACATTCCAGGAAGCGGAATGTAGTAGCAACACGCTCAGCCGTCGGGATCAGGTGATAGGGACCGAGTGGTCTCTACACCAGGACGTGGCGGAAAGGCTCTTCGACCTGTGGGGGCGACCAGTCGTGGATCTGTTCGCCACCCGGCACAACAGGAAGCTCCAGGTGTTCTTCTCAGCCGTGCCGGACCCATGGGCAGCTGCAGAGGACGCTCTTCAACACCCGTGGGACAACCTCTTCGTCTATGCCTTTCCCCCGTTCAGCCTGATTCGCAAGGTATCAGTCGAGCACTGGCTCACCCCGAATCTCAGGATGATCCTGGTGGCTCCCAAATGGCCACAGGCCATTTGGTATCCAGACCTGCTGGCTCTTCTCGCAGGAGAACCGAGAGAGATTCCCCCTTGGCACAACCTTCTCGCCCAGCCACATGTCGAGCGGTACCACCGAGCAGTCCAGTCCCTACGTCTTCACGGCTGGCTGTTATCCGCCATCTCTTGCGAACGAGAGGCTTTTCTCGTAGCGCAGCAACAGAGATGGCTGGAAACGTCCGTCAGTCCTCTGCAGCTGTGTACCAGGGGAAGTGGGCCGTCTTCTGTGGTTGGTGTCGTAGACGGGGTCTATCTCCTCTCAGAGCCACTCTTCAGCAGGTAGCGAATTTCCTCGTTTTTCTTCGCCGAGAGAAGCTCCTCTCAGTCCCCACAGTCAAAGGATACAGAGCCGCCCTGGCCCTCGTCCTGAAACTGAGGGGATTGGACATCTCGAACTCGTTCGAGATCTCCTTGCTTATGAGGAGCTTCGAAAGGTCTTGCCCACCTAGGAACTCAGGCCCCCTGCGTGGGATGTGACTCTCGTCCTTAGGAGTTTGATTTTGACTCGAACGCCGTTCGAGCCACTCCGAGAGTCGTCAGACAGGGATCTGACCCTCAAGACCCTCTTCTTGCTGGCCCTGGCATCGGCGAAGAGAGTAGGGGAACTTCATGGTCTTTCCATGATGTACGACATCCAGGGGATGGGGATCTGTGACGCTCGATTTCGTCCCGAACTTCGTTGCGAAGACTCAGAAACCGTCGGTCCCTGACGACAGGTTCGAGTCCTTCACGATTCCCTCCCTAATGGACTTCACCGATAATGATGCGGATGAGATGCTGCTTTGTCCTGTGAGGGCGCTACGGCGCTATCTGAAGAAAACTCGACACCTCAGGCCTGAGTGTCGACGCCTCTTCGTTAGCACCGGGGTCACCAAGAAAGAAGTATCAAGAACACTCTTTCATTCTGGCTGCGTGAGGTCATCAGGAGGGCGTATGAGGCTGATGGTAGTGACGACATCCGTACGTCCCGTCCGAGAGCTCACGAAGTCAGAAGTATTGGCCCCTCGTTGGCGTTTCGTAAGAACTTCTCCGTGGCGCAGGTCCTGAAGGCAGGGGTCTGGTCTAACCAGACTACCTTTACGTCCTTCTACCTTCGGGATATTGCCCACAGGTCCTTGGATACCTTTTCCTTGGGACCCGTGGGTGGCTGCTCAACAAGTTGTGTAGCTAACCCAGACCCTCGCAGGCTGAAACAGCATCGAGTCCTGGTGTGACTGTGTGGATGGATGTGTGAATGAGTGAGTGACTGGCTCCCTCTTCCCGTCTTTTTCCTCCTCCTCTACCTGTGGGCAGAGGGCCACGGTCGTCACTATGCTGGATGAGGACGAGATGCAGGTGAGCTATATGACAGAGCCCCATCCTATCCCTTTCACTAGGATAGGAGCAGAATATCCACCACTTCCTCCTACAAGGGGGGGAAGTGGATGCCTACAAGAGTCAAACCCATGACTTATATTTGCTCCTGTACAGGAACAAGTTCTTACATTGCTGGTACGAAGAGATAACGCTTGCCTCTCTCTCGTACTCGGTCCAGAGGTCTGACCATTGATCCTGCGGTGCACACCCCGATCAATCGGACAGAGGCTTGGATCCCTCCCTCGCTCTTACGACCAGGGAGACTTCCAAGGTTGGGCGAACACCAGTCTGTTCACAAAAGACTCAGATTCCTCCCACCAAGAAGTGAGTCTTCCTATTGTAAAAGGACCGAAGGTTTGTATGCCGTGTCGGAACAAATGACAATTTGTCCAAAATTGCATTTTTCCTAACTATACAAACCTGAGGTCCTTTTACACATAGCCCCACCTCATGCCACCCCTCACTCTGCAGTTTTTGCTTGGGCCAAAAGCAAAAGTGATTTGTTTACCTCCCAGTCGCGCGTGCGCGCCTGTCGGACAAGCAGTTAACTACCGAACCCCTTGTTCGAAAGCTTACGACCTATCCAGCTGCCGCTAGTACCTTCCTATTGTAAAAGGACCTCAGGTTTGTATAGTTAGGAAAAATGCAATTTTGGACAAATTGTCATGTTAAACTACAATAAAGTTTTGTACATACTTACCTGGCAGATATATACGATTAATGACCCACCCAGCCTCCCCTCAGGAGACAGGTGGAAGAGAAAATCTGGATTCTAGAACGGTAATAGTTCCTATTTTTGCCACCCAGCGGCGGGGCGGTAGATCACCTGACCTACCTGTAGCGTGTGCCGCGAAATTTGAATTTCTGTCGGGGACGACGGAGTCTATAGCTAAGTATATATCTGCCAGGTAAGTATGTACAAAACTTTATTGTAGTTTAACAATATCATTTTTTTCGTTCTACTGGAACTAAACTTTAATTTACCTTTGAACTCGTAAGCCGACCCGTTGGTACTGTCATGTAGCCTTCAAAGGTAAATTACTGCTTAGTTACAGTCGTCCGAATAAATATTAGTTTCAAATCTTGTACAGCAAGTAAAATAACATAGGAAAACGTCAATTGCCATAGTCTAGGCAACCGCGGATTGCTTCTGTAGAAATACCTTACAACAGTTCCAACTCCATTTTTCTTAAATACTAATTTATGTATTTTTATGGGTGTTTTATTGTGTTTTGAATTATTATATGTAGTAATTTATGTGGGAAATGAGTTGTTTTCTGTTTTCTACACCCCTACTACATCCAAAAAAAAAAAAAAATCATTGACTGCATGTGCATGTACCTAGCTACTATTAGGTTACTAGTATCATAATCATTCAAAACACAAAGCACAAATATTACCTACATAATTACTTCAGAAAACCTGAGTTGGAACTCGTAAAAATAAGCCAACTGATTACAAAGGACACCATCCTAACATAACCTAACCTAACCTAGTAGGCCGTGTTACATGGCCTAGGGGCTCCAACCCCCCAGACAGGCTATCTGATTACAAAGGACACCATCCTAACATAACATAACCTTGTAGGTGGGGTTGCTTAGCTAGGGGCTCACCCTCCACCCCGCATCCCACCAATTATATGCCATGCTTCCTGTTGTCATTTTGAAATAAAATTATAGATTTACCTTAATTGGATGGACAAAAACGTTTTGGTGGCTTTATTAGGGTTGCCAACTCTGATAAATTTCAATAAAGGATAATAATTAGAAATGTAGCCCTATTTTTTAATTAAGATTTAAATGTATCCACAAGTTTGAATATAGCTACTTTGACCTTTACACAAGCTTCCAGTTTTTAAAGTTATATTTGTTCTGACTTTTGGTAGACTTCAGCAATTGAAAGAAAGGGCGGTTGTTGTCATCCAGAGTCAACGTCATAGTCATCAGTAAAATTAGTATTTTCTTTTTCTATGTTTTTTATCAGAAACATAACTGGTCCAACAGCAAACATTTTTAGGTAGTAGCTACAAGTGAAAATGACTTAAGTCGTGGGCTTTAAATGGCATAAAACACTAATCAACTAAGCATGTGCACCAGAAATGCTGGCTGAATAGTCAAATACTTAGCCTGCTGTGACACGGCAAAATATCCACTTTGTTAAAGCCTTTTTTTAGTTGTGAGCTCGATTGTTGGTTTTGGTAATGCTACAGAAGATATCGTTTATGAACCCTTACTGGACAGGGTAAATTTCGAGGTCAGCCAATTTACGAAAAAAAAACTCATCAATGGAAAGAGGAAGATATGCAAATGTACATGGTGAAAGAAAAAATATATATATTTTCCCTACCTTCCATGAGAAGTTGAAAATTACTTTTTACAACCCCTCGTGGGGCCTCTTTTACAAGCCAATCGTAAATTTTACCAACTTATATATGTTTTTACGTACTATTAAATTAATTTATTTTGCAAAATAATAATTACTGCTCACACAATATCAAAACATAAGAAATAGAAGCAGTAAGAAATTATTAGCATATTTGTTGAAAAATATTTAAGCAAATGTACTGAGAACGAAGATTCAGTAACTTTTTTTTACTTGTACATGTCTTTTCTACTTTTTCCTTCCACTTCTATCTGTAAAATTACATTTACAACTGACAAACTATCGTAAAAGACAAGAACCAAAAAAAAGACGGCAACCCCTTGGTATATTTACGAGCAAATTTACAAAAAGATGTCATATAAAAGAGAGACAGGAAGTTCTTCCTTCAAGTCACAAGCAGAACTGAAGTCCTGAGATGCCCACATATGTGATTTTAGTCAGTATAAAAGATGCCATTAGTGAATTTATGGGCTATAAAAATATTGGCATCTCTTTCCTGCCCGATTCTTTCCAAATTGTTTAGTTACAGGATCAATCTGTCCGATCAATCTGTCCACCACCCCAAACCTGTTATTACTACTCCCAAGGATCAATCTGTCCTTTAAGGGTTAATAAAAGTTTTGGACATTAATATAGAAAAGGGTGTATGTATTTACTGGTACAGATGAGATAATATGAGAAATTTAATGAGGTAGGTAATTTGTTGTTTGTATTTGTGTACTTCCCTGAGGGGCTGGTATTAAACATGGTGCCCCACAGCTTTTGTAGAATTACCAGTTTTTCACCTAGAATTAGGTTAGGTATTGTGCATGTGTTCTTTAATTAAGATTTTTGCTGCTGTTGAATATGCCTTTGGGTGTTTAGCATTTTGGAAATGTAATGCATGTTCTTCACACATTCCAAGTGACACCTATCAGCTCATGTGATCAAATACCAAAATGTCCTGTACTAGGATAAAGGGAGGCCCTTCCTCATCAGAAAGACATTCCCACAACTCAGGTCAACTTTGTTCTCTTGTGTATTCACTAAACCATCATCTGGTCGTGGATTCTGGCTGCCAGAAAAGTTATTCCTTCCAACGCATTGCTGTAAGCAAACTCTCATGTATTTCAAGTGGAATTTGGAGTGAATTAAGAAAGAAATGTGTATAAGTACAATCACATAAGCACTGTGGAGTTTCAGTTGTGATGGCAGTAAGGATAAAACCACTGATTACAAGGTAAAAATGCATTTTAATTCAAAACATGACCCTGGGAATAAGACATCTCATACTTTCACTAATATAGGCAACAAAATGTTATTTATATTTGTGCTGATTACAACTGCAATCTCGAGTAATATCAATAAATGTTACATATATATGCAAGTATTGTTCAAATGAGCGATGGGAAGGCTGGGAAGGACGTGGTACCGATAGTATAACCGAATTGCACACACAATCATCACACGTCAAATTGAATTTAAAAACTGCCTTTAACACATTTTATGAAGACTTCACATGCTTATTTTACTTTGTAAGGCGGTTGCATATATCTCATTTGTTGATGAGACTTCAATCTTTTGAATGGTATGCTTAAAATTCAATTGTATTGTTGTTCCAGCGATTAAATATAGAGTGAAAAAGTGGTTTTTCTTTGGATCAGTGGTGTTTTACCCTACCTTCTTGCCACTGCCATTTGTTTTTGTTTATGCCTTTTGTTTATGTTTTTATTAGTCTATTTACAATCTTTCATTTATGGTGTTAGGTTATTTCTCCAAGGGACTGGTACTAAACACAGCACCCATTTTGCATGTAGCTAGTGGGCTAAACAGATTGTAACTGAACTAGAGGGGCACTGTAGAGGCTTCAGTTCTACTGTAAATCTCAACAGAATCTGTTGATAAATAGCTGGTTCATACCTATATATCAGCAAGCTGTCACAAATTATGAAGCATGAAAATACCATAGACTAGGCTAGGTAACCCAAAAGGTATACTATTGGGGACAGAGATACGCTGTAACTTTCCATAGCCTAACCCAATCTAAGGTACCAGTTTCTTACATGACTGGGAGGCCTGGACCCCCTACCCCTCTTAACTTGACTTAGAATGCCAGGAAAAGCATAAAGTGCAGAAATGCATCCAAACTTAACTTTTCCAAATCTAATTTAAGCTAAGGTATCAGGTTCTTACTTGGCTGAGGGCTTTCCCCAGCTTAACCCTCCATGTAACCTCACAATTAATCTCATCGTTATCATCTACTCTTCTGCAGTGGAGTTAGGTTGTTAAATTTTGATTTTAAAGAAAGTTGAATTGTGACATCAAGTTGACCAGATCCTAAAGCTATGGCATGATCTCCTGTTTCCGTTCAATGCATTTGGTCACACATTTCACAAACCTTTAGCAAGTTGATAATCTATATCTATAATAGTTGATCCATCAGTTCATTATACCCATAACATCATTTAACACACTAATTCATCTCATGACTTAAAGATGATTCAGATGACTCATCCACATTTAACTGATTCTGAGAGTGAATTACTAAAATTCTCATCAACATACGTGGCAGCCGCTGCAAGTGCTTTACTGTATGTCAGGAATTGCTACTTTTTATATTTCTGTGGAGATACAATGCATAGGATAATATAATCTGTCAAAACTGAAAACTGTAAGTCTTTGCAGGTTCTATGTAACAATAATATGACCATACATCTATCTATCTATCTATCTATCTATCTATCTACTATCTATCTATCTATCTATATATATATATATATATATATATATATATATATATATATATATATATATATATATATATATATTATATTTCTGACTATCATTTTCCTGTGGTATTTGCTTATTTAATGAAGTCACGTGCATCTACTGTGAATTTTTAAGCATTTATATATATATATATATATTATATATATATATATATATATATATATATATATATATATATATATATATATATATATATATATATATATATATTTATATATATATATATATATATGTATATATATTATATATATATATATATATATATATATATATATATATATATATATATATATTTATTTATATATATCTCATCCTTTTGTAATTTTCCAACTAATTAATCATAAGCCTAACTTCGCTTTCCTATGAGGTTCAATAAACTCCTCTGAGAACTCCTTATCTGCTGAGGTAGCTGCCATGATGCCTCTTCAGAGTATAGTTCTAAATGAAGTAAATCTTGAGATCACACCATAGGTGTGGAGGCTTTGGGCCACCTGAACTAGAACGGAAACCTCGAACCTGACAACGGCAGGTTGCGAGCTGGTCAGAGAGGCCGATGAACTCTGTTCACTTTTGGTCAGAGGCGAACCCCATATACAGTGAGCTTTACTAACAGTTCAGATGACTGGATCCAGCGATTGTATTGTCCTTGGGGCCCTTAAGGCTTAAGACAGTGTTATGATTGATTTGTGTCCCATCAGCTATGTGCCCTCAAGTTTTGATTTTATTCTCAGTGGTATAAGTGGTGTTACAATTACTATGGTCATCCACGCATATGTGTATATGTAAGTGCGCTTGCTTATGCATGTGCATTCCGCTTCATGCATATACATTATATATCTTAGAGATGAAACTACTTTATTAATTAAAAGTTACTCCATTTCCAACAGATACAAGTAGAAAACTATTTGCATAAGAAATTGATGTGTTGGCCCATGCCCTGTCATTGCCTCACATTATAAGAAATTGATAGGCATATGCCTTGTCATTGCCTCAAAATATAAGAATTTGACCTGCCTATTCCCTGTCATTACCTCAAAATATAGGTATTTGACATGTAGGCCTATGCTCTTTTATGCCACAAAATATAAGAAATTGATGTGTAGACCTATGCCCTGTCATTGCCTCAAAATGTAAGAAGTTGATGAGTAAGCCTATGACCTGTATTGCCTGAAAATATAAGAAATTGATGAGTAGGCTGAACCTTGCAACTGGCTGCATAAGTCTATGTTTTATTTCCATTTATGTGGTCTATATCAGATTGCTAATGTAGGGCAACATTAATTTAAAAGAAAAAAAGCATGATGTGTGTTGTATTTAGGCTGTGTAGGATGGAAAAAAGATGCACAGATAAAATGATCACAATGATATATACTAACTTTATATATACTTTATTGGAGATCTGTTGCATACTTCAGAACTCTGGGAACTCAAATCTGTGGTGTCATGATCCATGCACAAAACTCAACATTACTTAATGGAGTTGTATCTGTACTGGTAATCATTTGGACTGTTAACTAGTGTGATATCATTACCCCTTCAAGTGCTAGCCAATCACTGGCATGCAGTTGGTGGGGCTTAGCTGCAAAGATAGGTGGAATTTGCTATACTTCCTTAATGTCATCACTAACAGGGAATCTTCCTTAGACTATCATGACTCCTCATTATTCATCATCAGTTCACAATTGGGTTTCAAAGAGGCTGCCATGTTTCTTGCTTACAAGGATGTTCTTGACCAAATGAATACCTTTTCTCCAGACAAGGAGTTCATTTGGGTTGAGAAGCCCAATCAAGCTCTCCTCCCCTACGCTGCCTCAACAGGAGCGATTCTTCTTGCCTTAGAGAGGTCTTGTGCTGACTGCAGGTTGTCCTGACTATGTTTCGCCCAGACTTGGATCTCTTGCTGTTTCTTCTTGCCACGAAGGATATCCCCTCTGGTAACAAGAGACAGCGATCCTGGAGGACACCGCTATGGTTTCCTTCTAGGCAGTCTCCCAAGAGATCTGTGATCTTTCACTCCTTTAGGGCTTTGCCTCCTCGGATGCATTCATTCCTGGAGAGGACTCTGCCATCTGGAGACTTGTCAGGGGGTTGGTTTTCCCCAGAACCAGACAGCAACCTGTCGTCTCAACCCCTAGGAACGGACCTTTATTCAGTTCTGCCTCTCTCTTCTAAAGAGTTGGTAGATACCGCGTTAGTCAAGGAACATGCTAGGACATCTGCCTTGTCCTTCAGGTAGTGGCCAAGACCCTTGGGTCTTTGTATCTGCTTGGCCCAACCAAGTCAGGCTTTGAAGGACAATTCTTTCTGTTCTGAGAAAGTGTGTCTCATTCAACCTTCTTTCCAGTCGGGAAAAAGGTAAAAGGAAGGAGGTAAAGAAAGAATGCTTGTAACAAGTTGTCCTCCTACTGCTGATGCCCTGATGAAGGGATGTCTGTAAGTCTCTGGACTTGATAATGACATAGCCAAGAACCAGTAGTAAATATCCATCTGGAGAAGTATTTGCCTTCTTCTGGGTCTCGGCCATCTTCCATTGAAGTTCCGTTCCATCTCCTCTCCTGTATTCCCCTTTTGGGAACAGCTGGTAGCCTTTTGGGCCTTCTGAAAGTTTCAGGATTTGTTTTTTGAGACACTCAGTGGTGTTGTTGAACAGCACCACAATAGTGGCATATATCACCAAACAAAAGGGTCTTGGATCTCCTGTTTTGTTTGACATTGCAGGTGCTCGAGTGTAACTGTAGTCCACTTGATAATTATATAAGCCAAACACATTTCTGGATGGAATGTATTGACAGGCAAGTGCAGCCTCTGGATTTGAGTGATTTGGGGCAGAGTGCTTCCTTCACTCAATCTTTCATGGAGAGGTTGCTCATCTTGAAAACTCCTTATCATCTTTCTGTTTACCACCTGATACAGTAAGTTCTAGAAGTGAAGCGACAAATTTCAGAATTGATCGTACTTCTTTAGAATCTCGTGGGGTTGCCAGTTTGCATATTTTATTCTAATTATTGTTATCCTCTTTATCTGATAATACGTATGAGTGATTAACTGTAGAAGCACAGAAAGTATTTCCCAGTGAATGATCTGTTAGTTCAATAATTGTTTATTGTTTATTAAAAAAAAACTAAGTTTTCCCCATAGAAACATCTGCGGCTCTCAATGTGTGATATCAAGTGTTCACCATAGAGTGGCAGCAGGAACCGAGTGCATAAGCATTGAGCTAATATGATTTGCAAATTAACTTTCTACTTTTATAGCGTTATATCGAAAGTTATTATGATTTATTTTGATAAAGCACAAAGAAGTGTAGCATCTGATTAAATGAAATATAAATAAGACACAAGTTAATGTGAAAAAAAAAAGAAATCAAAGTTATATGCACGTTTAGCATTGGCTAAATGGTTAGGCCTATTCAAGAATCAAGGAAATATATTTTCCAGCTTGTAAGTTAATAATTTCATCGAATTCCTCAATTTTGCAAATTTTTGCATGTGGAATTGCATTCGGGGTCGCATCAAACAAATATTTTCTAGGTTTCCACCTTTTTTTTCAGTGCATAATTGAGACTCTTCTTGTCTATACGATCCGGAGCGTGAATATGCTTGGTGAGCATTATTTTAATTCGAGTATCTCCTGTTATTCTCTCTCTCTCTCTCTCTCAGGACCTTTTTATCTAGTCAGGAATAACCAGAGGCTTGTTTTAAGAATCGAGCACTAGGCCTATTGGTCATGCTCGGGTGCTTTATAAATATATATATACATATATATATATATATATATATATATATATATATATATATGTATTTATATATTTATATATATATATATAAGGGATTTTGACATAGGAAAAATCTATTTCTGGGCGAGGTGAAATGTGTCTTCTTTAGCACTATTTCTAGTAAAATATTGCTATAATACCAGAGAACTGCTAAATTGGACATGTCAGAAGCCTCTGACTCGCTCACCTATATAAAAGGTGTCGGTATAAAACTGGGGCGAGTGTTAAACACTACCACAGCAACCCCTCCAATTAGCCTTTTCCTCATCAAATACCCTAAATACGGGGAGCCGACCCATAGGTCACACCTAGCTACCCCGTTGAAGGCGTCTGTGACGTCATACTTTTCAATAGCCTCCTCGTGTTTGCACGCTCGTATAAAGCTATCTGTTCTTTTTCATTGTTTTGTATTATTCCTCGTTATGGATCGTCAATCTGCCTCTTCACCCAAGTTAAGTACTGGTTCAGCTTTTTTCAATATTTAGGGAGTGAATTTGCCTTTCGTTTTGCCTTTATTTAGGGTTTTGTTAGGCGTCACTTTACCGTAGCGGGCGGCGGCGAGTCGCCATTACGGCGTATCCTTGTATTGTACCAGTTTCGAGTGGGCTTCCTTCCTGCTCGTAACATGTGATATTTCAGTACATATTTTATTTATGTCTTGGGTGGCAGTTTTTAGTCGATCCCGTTTTCGTTTACGTGAGTGCTAAAGAAGACACATTTCACGGAGCGACACGGCTGAGCCCAGAAATATACATATATATGTATATATATATATCCCCCAAAAAACTCATACATTTTTGTTATACAATAATGCTTGACTGTATCAAACTGATTACTGCTTGCCCGTGGGAATAGGAATTTGGGTGATATCACTCCCTTATGATATGCCCACTTACGCAAATTCAGTCTTAAATTTGACGGTTGGAATATGATTAGAAGATTTGAGGTAAAAGGTTGAAGTGAAAAGGGTGGAGTTAGGATTGTGGGTGAGATAGAGGTAGAGGTAGAGGGGGGTTAGGGGTGGTGGGGTCTGTTGTCTCCCGACTTAACCAGGTGGTCATTTTACGGGTGTTCTCAGGGCTGTTTAGTTCATTAGGTGACCCAGGCAAGAACTCGTGGCGCCCCCCTTCCCTCCAGGCTGGAAATAATAACATAAACAATTTCGAACACAACTAGCATCTCAAGTTCCACAACAAAACAACACTTTATTAATAAATCATCTTCACGTATATGTATACACAACAAGGAAAAGTATAGACTCAAAAGTATACAAACTATTTTTGTAAATTTTAATAGAATAACACCATTATACATTTTTATTGCAAATCCTACCTAAGATAAATTGAAAAAGGTAATCTTGCCAATCTAAAACCATAGAACTCAATGCATATATGTTGAGGGCTATGCTAAAACTATTATATACAAGTTTTCTTCACTAATTTTTCATATTTAAAACCTGACTCTTCTTGACTTTCTTGCAGCAAAATCATCTATAGTGTCATCATACGAAATTTGTTTGGATATTTCTCTATTGATACTAATTATTGCCAGCCCATTTAGGCGCTCCTGTGACATAGTAGACCTTAAATGTTTTAATGAGCTTAAGTCACAGTAGACCTTAAATGTTTTAATGAGCTTAAGTTTAGAGAAGCTTCTCTCTGCAGATGCCACAATCACAGGTGTAGTGAGAGCAATTTTTAATGCCACCCACATGTTTGGATAGATCTCTTTCAGGCCTTTCTCCTCCAGAAAAACAAGAAGGTCTAATGTTGTCATATTTTGTTTTGGCCATTGTTTTGGAAATGACTGCATCTCTACAATCAGTTCACCATAATTTAAATCAGAATGATCCCCAGATGTGAGTGTATTACACAAATCTTTTGCCTGCTTTTCTAGCTCACTAGATGTCAGGTCAGAGTAGTTTATGAGAACACTGAATTTCTTTGCAACATCACTCATCATTCCAGTTCTCTCTCTCAGAGATTCAATGGCCATATCCACAACTACATTGAAAAAGGAAAACTCCATTTTTTCAAGGCATCGGTAATAGGTTCATCAGGGGCCTCATAGGAAAACTGCCTTTTAGTAGTTCTGAGTCTTTTCTGCTTTAGAGCAGCTTCCACATTCATCTCCTCACATATCTCTTTGGCAGATGTCTGGGCATCAGCAAACCCAGTGTCTCTGTAGCTAACGAGGGAGGTTTCAGCCTTCTTGAGAATGCCAACAGCTACATCCAGATGCATGCATTGTGATTGCAGAATTTTATTTACAGAAGTAAAGATTGGAGTAAACACAATGCTTAGAACTTAACTAAGGTGGCGTCGGGAGCAGGCGGCTGTCTTAGTTTTAAAGCTCCTTGATACTGACTACATTTACTCATCCAGTGTTGTCAACTTTTCCGAAACATTAAACACCGTTGCATCAAGTATTAACACTTCCATTATTCATTTATTTTCACGTTTACACTTATATTTATTTATTTGAATTATTCACGTAAAAATAATACTTCTTTCATTTATTTATCTATTAATTTTGGATGGCAATTTGGCGCCCCCCAAGCAAATGGTGCCCCAGGCGACCGCCTGTGTCACCTGTGCCTAGAAACGGCCCTGGGTGTTCTGGTTGCTTGCGACTGTCTTTCTTATTTCTTATATAGCGAGCCTGTTTCCCAGGTGCAAGTAACAGGTCCTGGTGTCGGTCCTAATGGTTCTATTTTTGCCTAAATAAAACAGACAGCTGCCCTGCATTGTAAGACAGCTGCCCTGCATTGTAAGCCTTGCTATGCCTGGAACTAGGCCTAGTCACCTGAAGGTAGCAGTAGCAGTTAGAGCCTTCTCGAAGATGGTGTTTCACGCTCGGTCCTAGAAGCTAAAATCGGAACTACCAACCACACCCAACTTCTCTGTTGAATCTAGGTGCATTCATGGTAGATTATGTTTAATGTTGCGGAGATTTTCCCTTTACAATCTATTGATTCTTGCATGGTTTTATGCATCTTCGCTAAAATAATTGATAATACAGTACACTATGATATTAAATATTTCTTTCCACATTGCTGGAAATGTACATTGGTAATGTTGGTTATCCTGTGTTGAACAAAAATTTCAAATTGTTTCGTTTCTATAGTTTGAAGTAATTACTATACAACTACCATCCAACTTACAACCTGCTCGACATATGACCACTCGTACTTACAACCTTACTTCTGACAGTTGACCATTGACTTACTTGGCACTGCGCCATCTCGTGAGAGCTCTCATCACTCGAGCAGTATCAGTTTGAGTTACCCTGCCCTATCAACACCATCATTTGGTATTAACTGTAGTGTAGATTGAATTGCAAACCAATTTACGTAAGAATCGACTTCTGACATGCATGTAAGAACCTAATCACATTGTAACTCGATACCTGATTGTACATAATATATATTACATAAATGATTAAAATATATTAGTAGAAGTACATTATGGTATAAAGATTGAAATAATGATTGTACATTACATTATAGTACTATTTAAGCACTTTTATATAGCAAAGGTTTGATATTTTACCCTACCCAGTAAGTTGGCCACTTTCTAAGGTTCGACTTACATCTATTCTGACTTACAACCAGTGGGTCGGAACCAAGCTTGGTTGTAAGTAGGATGGTACTTGTACTTTAAAATAATTACTATTACCGTAATTTTTTTTATGATTGTTATAAATATCATAGATTTGATATTTGTGCATCATATATTAGCTTTATTTTGTTTGATAGAGCTCTCACTGTAGAAAAAAAAGGTTTTTCAGCTACGTGTTGTAGTTGCCAATTAGGAAATTTTGAACGAAATCCTCTGAAATCTGTCGCTTCACTTCTGAAACTTACTGTACAACAGAAGTCTGTAGATCTTCTGCTCCATCGCACCTGACCCATGGGCCGCTGCGATGATGCACGATGACTTTATGGGACAACCTCAATGTTTTTGTCGTCTCTCTGTGTTTGTCTAATTCGTAAGGTGTTCAATGAACATTGTTGACCTCGAATTGAGGATGAATGCTGGAAGACTTCGCCTTTTACCCAACCTGGTAGCTCTGCTTCTGAAGTACCGAGAAAAGTTCCTCCCTGACCCAATCTTCGATGTCAGTGACATGGGAGAACAATCCTCAGGCAGAACAATCCTTGACTTCACGATTAGAAACTATCCAGCTTCCCTTGCAATCATAGGCTTTCTTGCCAAGGGGCAACAAAAATAGCTGAATAACTTTTAGTCCTCTGCAGCATTCCAAGGATTGGAGCTTCTTTGCTGGTTTGTGTCATAGATGGGACTTTTTTCTATGGTCAGAGTTACTCTTCAGGTGATCAGACTTCCTTGTCTTCTTTCACCGAGAGTTGCCTCTTTCCGATTCAGTTGTGAAAGACCTAGGTCCACATTCAGCCTATTCTTTCACCTAAAAGTAGCCTTGTTTCTCCTCTTTCGAGATTTAGCCATTGATGAGAAACTTCATTAGGTCTTGGTGGTTTGTGACTCTCATTTAGGGTTCCTGTCTCATGCTCTTAACACACCGTTGCAAGAATCATGAGACAGATGTTTCTCAAGACCTTCTTTCATGTGAGCCTTCAAGAGAATGGGATCAATGCCTCGACTCCGTGTCGGTTGTTGTAGCAAACTCCGAATCCGCCGTTGGCATCTGTTACCAGGTTCAAGTCCTTCATGGTCCCCTTTTCCTTGGACTTTGTAGTCGATGATCCAGATAAATTATTACATTGTCCTGTTAGAGTGCTGCGGTACTTTGGGGAAAAGAATGGACATCCCTAACTTGGATGTCAATGACTTTTTACTAGTACTAAATCACCCAGGGAAGAAGTGTCTAGGGATACGTCTTTCTTCTGGTTTTGTGAAACGATTGGGAGGAGGTTCTCAGCAGCTGGCGGCGATGACACCTGTACATTCTTCTCGAGAGCTCATGAAATCAGTGGCTTACTTCATTCCTTGTATCCCAGAGGAATCTGTCAGTGTGGAAACAGAAATGGGGTCTCATTGGACCACATTTATGTCGTTTTACCTTTGGGTTTTGCCTACAAGTCCTTGGAACCTTTTTTCCTCAGACCTCTGGTGGCTGCTCAATAAGTTATTTTTTTACCTGGCTCCTTTTAACAGGACAGGTAGTATCTCGCCTAAGGTGCGGTTCGGGAAGTGAGAGGGATTACAAGAGTGACTGGCCTCTCCTCCTCCTCCTCCTCCTTCCTTGCTCTCCTACTTCTCTTTCTTTAGGTTGAGAATAGGATTCAAACCTACACTTGCTGGAACTGGTGTCTAACGCGCTAAGTCCGCACATCAAGCACCCATTCTTTTTTATTTCTAGAATCATAGAAGCACTCCCATTCCTTCCTCTAGCACGGGAGGAAGGAGAGACTGGCAATAAGACAAACCCTTGTCAGGTCTTTGCTTTACTGCCTCCTACTCTTAAGATTCTTTCCAACCTTTTTTCGCGTGAGTTACGATTCCTCCCTCATTCGAAAAAGTCTAGAATTCTGACATTTGATCAATATGTTAGATGTACTCCTCCTTGCTCTTTCAACCAGGAGGAGTAGCCCAGTTGTGGTGAACTCCAGTCGGTTCAAAGAGACTCGCTCAGATTCCCCCCTCCAACTAGTGAGTCTTCATAAGGTGAAGGATTGATGGTTTGTATATGGATCGTGTAGGAACAAATGATAAAGAAAATTATATTTTTCCTAAGTATACGAATCTAAGGTTCTTTACATTACATTGATGCCCACCTCATTCCACCCCTCAATCTGAAACCTGGGCAGAAAAGCAAACTGAAATTTTTATATCCTGGCAGGTGGGTATTCCCGCTTACCGGACTGTAGTTACTGCTTAACCACCTTGTGTAAGAGTTCAACAGCCATTTTCCAGCTTTGCTGAAAGTAATTTCTAATGTGAAGGACCTCAGGTTTGTATAGTTAGGGAAGATACAATTTACTTTAAAAAACTGTGATATTACTTTTAGAAAATTTAATTTTAACACTGGGAGGACATATTAGAGACCATAGTCCAAGCACTTATCTTTTTGAAACTGATTACGTATAACATTGGAGCTGAAATCAGCTGTTTTGGAACTGTTTCAAAGCTAGAAAAGTACTTGATAATTTATATAACAAGTTTTGTAATGCCAGTTTACAATAAATCAGACTGGCTGTCAATTGTTTCACTTTAATTAAGAACTTGTAATCTTTGTGCCATTTTCTTTATTATAAAACTTCATGCCTAAAGTAAAAAGTACTCTTCTAATTTTTTCTTACTTTCTGTATTGTGATTGATCAAAATCATTGTGACTGAAATATATTGTAATTTGCAGGAGCTGATTGGCCACACTACACTCTTCTGATGGGAGGTTCCCCAAGCTGCCAGGTGGCAGCTGTTGATATGAAAGGTCCAGTGGCTGAAAATGTCAGAAATAAGATTAGGGAAAACTGTGTTGTGATCTTTTCAAAAACTTTTTGTCCATACAGCAATATGGCTAAAGAGGTAAGAATTATTAACGTTTATGCTTGTATATTTCATATAGGTACATAAGTAACTTACCAAGTATGTAATTATTAGCTTTAACTTTCACTCACAAGGCAACCTTAGATTTAAAAAGTCATGGTATCATTTCAATTGCATGGTGTAGGTAACAAGCCCCACCCTTTGTGCGGGTACGTGTATAACGACTTTCACTGGTGGCATCATTCCGCCTTTGCTGCCCATATGAGCAACATCATCTAGCTGCTACAGCCCTGTTTCACCGGTCTTTTTAGCATTCTCGCTGGAAGTTGGTGAAGTATTGTCGCTTTGGTGTAGCCTTTGTTTCTTTGTTTTTGTCAGTTTGGCTTAGGTTTTTGAATTAGAATTAGTTATGTCTGATTCAAGTGCTTCTAGTGTTTGGTATTGTAGTGAAGGCTGTAAGTCTAGGCTGACTTTGCTACGATGCACATAAAATGTGCAGTAACTGTAGAGGGCAGGTATGTTTTAAGGAAAATACTTTTGGTAAGTGCAAGGATGAGGATGAGAGAAAGTGGAAGTTCTTGAATCTCACCTTAGTAAGGTTGAAAGGAATAGGAAGAGAAAGGGCCAATAGTAGGGTTTCTGTTAGCCTAGATTCTTCCCCTAACCCTAAGTCAGATCTTAAGTCTTGCCATACCTTCTACACCTCCTTCTATCGTTCCACACATTCCTATATTCTGCTTCGACCCCAATGCCATTATCAATCTCGAATCCAGGTTCGATAAGAAGTTGAACCTAATAGTGAGTTGTGTCTGAGATAGGGGCATCCCTGAAAGTCCTAATGGACAGTGTTTAGTGAGAAAGTGTGTAATGAAGTGCAAGTGGAGAAGGTGGCGTCCCGTCCCCCTGGCTCTCCTAGATGAAGGTCACTGTCCCTCTCCCCTAACCCTGGGGGAAGAAATAAGGGAGGCTTGTGAGGTTTGCTCACAGGTTGCCACCCCCTAGGCTGAGCCTCAAAATCCCAGGTTTCGACAGACGGCCGTTGGAAAGGCATGTCCTTGGATGAGCATTATTTGTCTTACAGTTTGGATTCTGATTCTGATTGTGGGTGCCACAGGTGCTTCCTCATGGCGCCCTTCCTTGATTCGTCCCAGCCATTGAACAACCACATGGACAACACCGGTTGGTCTTCTCCGCTGTCTGTTAAGTGGTACAAAGAGGCTTTTGGCCACCCACACCCTTCTTGCAGCTACGCTGTGGATCCCTCAGTCTTTGCTTCAGTTCGATCCTTCCCATTCATGGGATTTGCCAGTGATGTCCTCACCCGATTGCCTTTTGTAGAGTCCCTCTTTTGGAAGAGTGCCAAGCACCCGAAGCACCACTCCAAGTGCCAGTCACCTAAGCTCCTGTTCTCATCTGTAGCACGTAGCACCCACCACCTCCCAAGCAGAGCCAGTCCCAGCTCCCAGTGTGCCCAGCACCAGCTTCCAAGCACCTGGCGCCACTGTCCATGCAGCCATTGCCAGCTCTCATCATCTTTTCCTATCTCAAGCACCTAGCACCCACCTTGGATAAAGACGACCCTTCTTTGGTACCCATCAGGCAACAGCTTTCTGAAATTATGAGCTTCCTAAAGAAAGTTGCCACTTCCAAGCCTGCTCAGGATTTATCCCTGTCTCCAATCTAGTCAGAGGATAAAGAGGAGATCAACTAAGACTCTGCTCTTCCTCACTTGCTTCTTCGCTTTTGATGAGGAGCCTCCCAGAAGATAGCTCCAGGCTCCCCAAGAAGGCAATGAAAGAAATTGAAGACTGGCTCTCGGCTCAAAGAGAGCAAGGAAAGGTTACTTTCACCCCACCTCCTCCTCATATGGTTAAGAGGAGATACCTGTCATACAGCACTGGGGAAGCTCCCTCATTGGAAGTCTCTGCTTCTTCCCAAGGGGACTTCTCCAGCCTCATCGACTCTTCTCGTCGTTCAGGTTTTGCTTTGTTGAAGTTTATTTTGTCTTTGGCTGAATTGGACTACCTAGTTTAGAAGCTCTTCAAGGTTTTCGAAGTGTTCAGCTCTCTAGTTTGTATGGTAGGAGCCCTTGCAAAGAAGATAGAAGACTTCAAGGACTTGGACGAGCACTTTGTGGCAGACTTGTTTGGTGTGCTGTCATGCACGGACAAGGCAATTAGGGATGGATCTTTGAGACTTGCGACGTTTTCTCTTTCGGGGTTCTCAAGAAAAGAGAACTTTGGTGCTCCTTTACCACCAGAATAGTCACAAATTTCCCACTAATTATATAGCTAAAAGTTTCTACAATCGGCAGCTAGAATTTTGACAATTTATGAGTTGTGCTCTTTCTAGTGTCCAGGAGAAACAAGTAGCAAACATGGCTTTAGTTTGTTTTTGCCAACTGATGGTTGTACAGTAGCTGCTAGCTCCAGCTTAATTTGGAATTCGTTCTAAGTTGTATTCTCATCGTTTTGGTGAAGTATTCTGATTGTGTATTGCCTTCAGGCACAATTAGTAAACAGAGTCAGGCTCTATTGTTACTGATTTGGCAATTTTGGATGATTGTAACTTTACCGATAACGACGATTTTGGACTTGAACTAAGTGTCAGACGAGCAATAGTTCCAGTAGTAATAGGTTTTGCAGCAAGGGCTCTAATACCCATATGACTAAGGAATCATGTGATTCTCACTATTTGCACAGGTTGTAGGGGACAAATTTATTCAATAAATGTAAGATGTGATGAATATAAAGTTGGGACTTGAATAAGAATAAATGGAAGACCTTAAAATCACATTTATGTAAACTGGCAAGGGATATAGAAAGAAAGGCAATAGCTAGACAGATAACCAAAGATTTAGTTTACCAGGAATCATGTCAGATGATTTTGTTGATGATGATATCAATGTTAAACCAGTTTTTGCTATTGACCCTGTTCCCAATTCTCAATCTGTACCCACTCCTTTGTCCAGCTCCCTTAATTCTGAACCTAACACCATTGCCAGTCTTGAGAGTAGCATTGATTGGAGGTTCGAAGCTGTTGCCAAATCTCTCACTCAGTTAGGTTTAGTGTCCTAGTGTTGGTGCTGTGTTAGTGGAGCACCCGGTAGCACCTGGTGTAAGTGCAGTGTGCAAGGAGGTGGCTTCATGGCCCGCTGATTCTCCTAGGCCAAGGTCAGTGACACAATTCCCTGTACCTGGGAGGAGTCAAACTGGTAGCCCAAGGGAGGCGAGTGGGGCCTGCCCACGGGTTGTGTCCCCCCTCTGCTGAACCTTATGCTAATTTGCAGGTGCACCTGAACACCATTGGAAAGGTGTTTCCTTGGACGTTCACCGACTGTCTTCGAGTTCGGATGAGTTTTCACCCAGACGTCAGTGGCGTTTTTTGGACGCTCCACGCCCATTGAAAAGGCGCGCAACAAGATGTGTCCCGCATTTTCCTCTGCTGTTTAAGAGAACTAGAGATCATCCTTCCAGTCCTCAGCCTTCCTGCAGTCATTGGGACAGTCCAGAGTATTTTTCTTCTGGCTCTCCTGTTGCAGAAAGTCAGGATGTTTCCTCTAAGCTCCTGTTATCTTGCAAGTGCTCTTCGTCACAGATTTGTCGTCAAAGCACCCTTAGACTCCTGGAGTACACGTTGCGCTCGAGTACCCTAATGCATCAAGTGTAGCCTTGAAGTATGACCAAGCAATGTCTCAGTACCCATTAGGGCCCATTTGTTCTCCAATTTCAGAACGGCCATCTTTGTTGGAATGGCCCTCAAGCTCCTGACCGCCTGTCTGCATCATCACTTTCAGTTTGTGTTTACTCTTGGACAGGAGTAAAGTACCTGAGCGCCCACTGTCATTGCATCGTGCTGAAAGACAATTCAGGTATTCCGCATACAGTGGAAGCTTCTTCAGTTGGTCATTTAGCTTCTTCATCAGTTCGTCACACACCTTCCCTCCAGTAGGCACGCATGAACCTCCTTCAGTGGCTCCTATTCAGAACACGCTTGACAGTATTTTGAACTTGCTTAAGAAGACGACTTCTGCTCCTCAACCGCCAGTTTCAGCCTTTTCTCCTGTTTCCTTGGAGGAGGAATGGGATGAAACTGTTCAAGATTCTTGTTCTACAGCTTATCCTTTTTTACTGAGTTACCCTCTTTCAAATTTTCTTGGTTTTTTCCCCAGCAACTTCTGCAATGGCATCTATTTTTCCTATGACAGCACAGATGAGGATCCCTCCTTACTTTCTGACTTTGCTGCTGTTGTCTTCTCAGAGAGCCCTGAAAGACATCGACGCCGGGCTTTTGGAGAAGAGGGATCAGGGCAAAGCCATCTTTTGCTTTTTGCCTGCAAGACTTTTTTTCAGAGAAGGCACCAGTATTGCGTCACAGGAGAAGCTCCTTCTCTGGTAGTTTCTGCCTCCGTCAAGCGGGACTTCTCCAGACTGGTAGATTCTGTGAGATCTGCCTTTCATACAGCTAAAGTTATGTTTAGCTATTCTGAGATGGCTCACCTCTTGAAAAGTATTTTCATGTTAAGCTGTTCTGAGATGGCTCACCTCTTGAAAAGTATTTTCAAGTTACTAAGTTTCCTTGACTGGCCGGTAGGGAGCTCTTGCCTGCAAGATTAGAGAATGTCCTGATCTTTCTGATGTGTTTTCTTTGGATTGGCTGGGAGTCCTGTCATGCATGGATAAAGGAGTCAGAGATGGCTCTCTGGAACTAGCTTCCCTGCATATGATGGGGATTTTGAAGAAGAAGGAACTGTGGTGTTTTTTCACTTCTAAGGGTGATATTCCCTTACAGAAATCAGCCCTTCTGTTCTCGCCCCTGGACAGATATCTTTATTTAACTCTCCAGTGCCCTAGTAACCTACTCCAAAGGCTAATGTGTTTTGGTCTGTCAACAGTGCCACAAGTCTTCATGAGAGTTCTCGCCCCTCTAGCGAAATGGCTGCATCTGATGGGATTGAGAATATCCTTATAGTACTTGGACTATTGGCTTCTACGAGCTTAATCAGAATTGAAATGTTCCGAGGACCTTTAAAAAAACTTTTCACAAGAAATCTTACATGACTCCTACTCAACAAATTCTCTATTTGGGGGTGATGATAGTCTCTCAGAGTTTTTGGGTTTTTCCATGTCAAAAAAATAGTCTAGTCTGGAGACAGCCAGCAAATTTCTCAGCTTTAATCACTGCTCCGCAAATGCTTGAATGAGTTTGCTAGGAAAATTATCATTGATGGAGCAATTCATTCATCCAGGCAGATTGCACCTGAGACCGCTCCAGTTTTATTTAAGAGCCAATGGGGACAGAAAGGTATCCCTGGACTCGATCATTTTTCCAGTGACTTCAGAAATAGTCAGACTTAAGTTGGTGGAAGGTAGAGAGCAGACTTTTGGATGGAAAATCCCTCCTATCAGTGAACCCCAACCAAGAATTCTATTCAGATGCGTCGAATCTAGATTGGGGAGTGGTCTTAGGGGACAATAAAGTCTCGGGGAAATAGTCTCAAGAATAAAAGAGTTGGCATATAAATGTCAGAGTTGAGGACAGTTCACCTGGGTCTTCAACATTTCAAGAAGGTAGTAGGCGAAGTTGTAATGATACACTCAGACTATTGCCCTCTGGTACCTAAAAAATCAAGGGGGAACTCACTCGTTCTCCCTTTACGAGATGGTGAAAGTCCTCCTGCTGTGGGCAGAAATAAATCATATCACTTGTTGACAAGATTCATTCAGGGGAAGCTCAACATTCTGGTGGATGAATTGAGCCGTCAGAAACAAGTTTTACCAACAGAGTGGACTCTGAATTACCAAGTTTGTTTAGACCAGTGGAAGTTGTGGGGAACCCCGATCTTAGACCTAGTCTCCACATCAAGAAACAACAGACTTCTGCTGTTTTGTTCCCCAGATCCCCTAGCATGGGCAACAGACACCATGCTATAAGATTGGTCAGGAAAAATATCTGCATGCTAATGGTTTCCAGACCTAATGGAACTTTTGGTGGATTTTCCAAGCTACCACCGCAAAAGACTTGTTTTGCTCAAACAACCCCACTTCTGGCGATTCCATTAAGGGTGTCTTCTCTGGCCCTGACCGGGTTTTCACTTTTGGGAGCTCCTGCCAGAAGAAAAAATGTTCAAAATCAGCTGCGCAAGCTATCGCTAATTGCAGACGAAGTTCCTCTGAAAGAGTGTATCAAGCTAAGTGGACCACATTTAGAACATGGTGCAAAGAAAACAGGGTAGTAAATCTTCTCTGACACCTGTAAATGAGGTAGCAGACTATCAGCTGTTTTTGAAGAATGTGAAAGGCTTGGCCACATTCACTATCAAAGGCTGTAGAGCCATATTAAGTTCAGTTTTCCAACACAGAGGAATAGATTTATCCTCCAACCAGAATTTGTTGGATTAAATAAATCCTTCGACACGACTAGACAGAAGGAAGTGGTTATTAGGCTCACGTTGTGAACCATTGTATGCTATATCTCAAAAGAGATCTTACTTAGGGAAACATCTTTTCCTAGTAGCTTTAGCTACTGCAAAAAGGATTAGTGAAATCCACGCTTTAGACAAAAAGGTGGGTTTTTCAGAAAGGAATGCATTATGCTCATTTTCTTCAGCCTTCTTAGTCAAAAACAAGTCAATCTCTAATCCTTGGCCCCACCCTTTCATGAGTAAGAGCTTGTTGGAAATTTTAGGTCCAAGCGACCAAGAGAGAGTATGATGTCCTGTGAGGGCTCTAAAGTTTTACCTTCACAGGGCAGCATGATGGTGTTCTGTTTGGAATCCCACATGTCCTCTGTCGACCCTGGCATACCTCCAAGGGATGTAATTTCAGAAGCTTATTCCTCTCTGGGAGAGGAGGATTTTCCATTGTGCAAAGTGAAAGCTCATGAAATAAGAGCCATAGCCCTTCTTGGCTTTTAAACATAATTTGTCCTTTGCAATTTTGCTAACGACCCTCTGGAGGTGTAAAACGGTCTTTGCATCACATTATTTCAAGGAAGTTGAAATTGTCCATGGTAATTGCAGTACTTTGGGTCCTTTTTCAGTGGCTGGCATGGTGTTGGGGGAGGAAGTATAGGAAGCATTAATTCCTTCCTTCTTCCTTTCTTCGCCTTGATTTGTGGTGTTGGATTTTATGGGAGTCTGGGAATACTACTATGTACTGGAGTACCCTCCAGTTAATTTTGGTTGAGTAGTGGTGTATTTTTTAATTTTGGCATTGTTAGGTGATGTTTATTTGGTCTGTTGTTTTGTTTTTGTGTACTGCACGCTGGGCAGGGGCAACTTGTCGTCCTTGTCAGCAGTTGTAATAATCCTTGCTACAAGGCACCCACAATATAGTAGGCGACCCTTGGCTTTACTGTTGCGCCACAAAGAGTTAAATGACTGCCATCCAGTGGCAGTATCTTCCTGATGCAGCTCATTTACAGGTGAGGAACAACAGGCATTATTGCAGTACTATCTTATTTATGTTCAATTGATTATCTTTACTATTGTGTTGGTATGTATATGTGTTCATGTATCCCACCTGTCAATTTGGGAATCAGCTGTAATTACTGGGTAAGTTCCTTGATTAAAAATGAAATTTTCATAATAAAATAAAGTTTTGATCATACTTGAACAGTAATTATATGATTGAAGCCCTCCCCTAGCATTTATGAAGCCATGTTTGCTAGTTGTTCCTCTCTTGCCTCAAAAGTGGGTGGGGCTAGTCACTTAGCTGCTAGAAATAACGCAACTCCCGAATTTTCACAATTCTAGCTGCCGATTGTAGAAACTTTAAGCTGTATAATTGTTGGGTGGGAAGCCATAATTAAACCTTCCTTTATTTTATTATAAAAATGTCATATTTCTGACAAAAGCAGAGATCCACACCAGATAACGTATTTTCATAATCAGGCCTGAAAAACAATCCAGCCCCGTGATGCAGGGACCCTCTCAAGAAAACTAACGTGGTCTACCAATACAAATGCCCTGTCCGGGAATGGCCGGGCGCCTACATTTGTATGACAACGATGTGATTTTCCTAGAAGATATCCTGGCACGCTCAGGAAGGCGCCATCCATAACCACACTAGAAACGTCCACAGTACCAGGATAACTCGGAAGGACATTATTCCTAATATCGGAATTATCGATAAGGCGGCAGACCACTGTCGCCTCCGCCTCTTGGAGACCTACACATTGGGAAGGAGAGACCCAGCCTCAACACACTCAAGAGACTTCACTCCTCCTCCTGACAGTGGCGCGTAGGGCGCCGCCTGCCAGCACCATAGAGCCGATTGAACGGACCAATCAGTGCCCCTGCCTAATATGTACTACGCTCCCAGTCTCTAGCATCCGCATGCGAAGAGCAGTGCGAGCTTCCACCTCTGCAAGACGGCTTGACTCAGGGACTTAATCCTCTGTTCAACCAATGAAAACGCAGCGCTCATCAGACAGAGCACTAGGACAATAATAAATCCGACGAACGACCCCTTTCCAATCAGTTCACGCTCACCTTTCCTTGAAAATGAACCAATGATACGGTTGGAAACGTTGGAATTCCGTTACGCCCTTAGACAACGTCAGACTAAGATTTGTTAACCCTATGGCGACCATACGCCACTTTTGTTATCATATCAATAAATTAGTATTTTAGAAAAACATTTCTTTAACCAAGATATGAACATCGGCCAGCTATTAGCAAATATCAGCCCTGATGAGAAGAGAATAATAAGAATTTAAAAGACCATATATAAAATCAATTCCACTGATGCTGCCATCATCTTTAACAAAACATGTTTGAGAGAGGGTCTCCTACCTTCAAATAATAATAATAATAATAATAATAATAATAATAATATTAATAATAATAATAATAATAATAATAATAACTGTAAATACAAAAATCAAATGTGAAAGTGTTTTACAGAAATACTACAATAATCTCTCTCTCTCTCTCTCTCTCTCTCTCTCTCTCTCTCTCCTCTCTCTCTCTCTCTCTCTCTCTCTCTTAATAATTTACTAATTTTCAAATATCAATATTAATGTAAACAGCAGTAATATCATCATTAAAGAAAATACCAAAGTGAATTAGCAAGATTTTAGTTTATAAATAAAAAAATTATGTAAGAATGAAAGAAAATCTGTTTTTACCCTGCATCTTGTCTTTGAACTCCACGTAGCAAGCTGAGGTGGCTGGGGTCGGCAACAGCTGTCAAATATATCAAGTAATGTGACAGGAGGAGAGGGAGTGTGTTTCTCTCTCTCTCTCTCTCTCTCTCTCTCTCTCTCTCTCTCTCTCTCTCTCTCTCTCTCTACTGAGATGAGAGATTTTTATGGTACACATGTATAATAGGTTTGTTTATTATACTATTTTCAAATGCTAATAATGATGATAATAATAATAATAATAATAATAATAATAATAATAATAATAATAATAACTGTAATCGCAAAACTCTGTGAAAGTGTTATACAGAAATACTATGATAATCTCTCTCTCTCTCTCTCTCTCTCTCTCTCTCTCTCTCTCTCTCTCTCTCTCTCTCTCCTCTCTCTCTCTCTCTCTCTCTTTATTGAGATGTGTTTTGTATGATAAATAAATAATTACTAATTTTCAAATATCAGTATTAATGTAAACAGCAATAATATCAATTCATTAAAGAAAATACTAAAGTGAATTAGCAAGATTTTAGTTTATAATTTAAAAAAAAAATATGTAAGAATGAAGGAAAATCTGTTTTACCCTTCATCTTGTCTTTGAACTCCACGTAGCCAAGCTGAGATGGCTGGGGTCCAACAGCTGTCAAATCAAGTAATGTGACAGGAGGGGGAGTGTTTGCTCACTCAGGATCATGTAAATTTCTCTCTCTCTCTCTTTACTGAGATGAGAGAATTTCTGTTACATGTGTATATTTACTAATATTTTGCGTAAAATAATAATATTAATATACTAATTTCAAAATTCATATGTGATAGTATTTTAAAGAAATACAATAATCTATCCATTTCAATCTTTTAAATAAGGATAACTCTCTCTCTCTCTCTCTCTCTCTCTCTTGCCACACGAGATACATATGTCATAGTGGTAACTCTCGCCCTCTGTTTGGGCTGGAAGTGTATGTCTTAAAGGCGCGGTAGTGAATTGTTAATCTCAGCCTTTTCCGGTTAGAGACAAGTCAGTTAGAGACAAGTGCTGCATTCCTCGAACATGCTGAAATGAAAAAACAGTCAGGAAAGATGACCAATGCACTTGGAGGTTCTATAACGCCTCGAAGATCACATGCCGTTGGGCATGGAGCACCTGTGTTGCTGGATGAAACATAGGGCGTGTTCTGTGTATGTTTGTAATGAACGGTATATGGCTTTTGTTCTGGAGAATAAGTGCTAATGGGGGGACTCACTGCTTGCTTGTGACAGTGTGGGGAACACGCCAGGAAGAGGTGTTGCAAGGTGTTTTGCAGACCCGTCCATCGAATAAGGTAACGTAAGAAAGAACTTTGAAAAAGTTAACCTTTGAAGTGGTAATTATTGTGTCGGAGAAAGAGAAGTGTGGTGTGGTACACATTCTTTTTGGTTAACTTTCATGGTTAAAGTGGTGTAATGATTGTGGTCTCTTTATTTCAGATGGGTTCAAAAGTCACATATAGAAAAATGGATTCTCTAAGACTTTTAGTGACTTATTAAAATGTTATGGTTAGTCGGACATAATGAGATAAGAGGGGGTGCTTACTTAAATATGATTTGGAGAGGAAACGATAGTTTAACGGTTTGGGGGGTGGGGGGTCAGAGTTAATTAATTTTATTCCATTTTATTAATTGATTTGTTGCATTTTAATGTTAGCTAATTTGTGAAATAAAAAGTATATTTTTGTAATTGCGGGAGCTTATTTACCTAGTTTGCTCTTCAGCTAACCCCCAGAGAGATTCTGCAACAGAATGAGGGTAGGTGTAGTTGCCTGTTAGCAGTTTGTTTCATTTTCTTAAACGCGAGTATCATTTGGTCTTAAAGATTTGTTCAAAATATGTATAAGTATATCTTTAAGAAAACATTACATTTTATGGTAAAATAATAGTAATGTAGTACTAGTTTACAATTAATATTAAGTTTAATGAGATTAAACAGTAACAATAACATTTCTCTCTCTTCTCTCTCTCTCTCTCTCTCTCTCTCTCTCTCTCTCTCTCTCTCTGTTATTGGCTGTAGGTGGTAAATATTTTAATGTTAAAAATGTTTAAGATGACTTTGAAGTGATATTAATAATATAACCTCAAAGATTAATACAGCAATAGGCTAGTAATTTTAGGTATATTTGAAGTAGGATGTTATTTAAGGTATACATTTGGTATCTGAACTATCAAGATAGGCAGTTATAAGCATTTTTAGTGGTTTTAACTATTTGCAGGGGTGTCTGGTACACATCCCTTGTGAATAGGGGGGAACACTGTATAGCAATTTTTATAAGGAAATAATTTTTGAAAATGTCAAAATAGAGCTTCCTTTGCTAGAAATTTGTAATTATAGCAATTTTTTATAAAGAAATAAGTTTTGAAAATGTCAAAATAAAGCAGCCTTTGCTAAATTATAGCAATTTTATAAGGAAATAAGTTTGAAAATGTCAAATAAAGCTTCCTTTGCTAGAAATTTGTAATTTATAGAAATTTTTTATAAGGAAATAAGTTTTGAAAATGTCAAATCAAGCAGCCTTTGCTAAATTATAGCAATTTTTATAAGGAAATAAGTTTTGAAAATTCAAAATAAAGCTTTCTTTGCTAGAAATTTGTAATTATAGCAATTTTTATGAGGAATTAAGTTTTGAAAATGTCTAAATAAAGCTTCCTTTGCTAAATATACATAATGATAGAGTGAAAGGATCTAAAGCCATATGGTTGAAACTTGTTAGTGAAAATTGCAGCAATGGAAAGAATCAACTTTATATTTTGGGCTTCCTGATCTCTGTTACCCGGCATTTCCTTGAGACTTGGAACTTTTTATTAGATTTGGTTTAAATCTTGTGTTTATTGTATTTTTCTTTTTTTTTTATGGTATTTTTAGGTTTGTTAGAAGCATATATTTACTCTGTCTGATGGTTATTGGTATTTGGTTTTTTATTTTGTTGTTGATGACCTGGGGGGACACCTTATGAAGTCTATGAAATAGACAAGAAAAAGATGGAGTTGGCAAGTTCAGGATGTTTTGGAGATCATGGACAGGAGCCAGAACAGTAAGGTTGCTTGATTTATTATGGTATAAGGTGCTGTATAAATGTTTCACTATTAGCTATAGAGTGACATACATTGACTGTTACAGTTTTTGTTTATATTTTACCACTAACCAACTGATTTGGGCGTGGCAAGTTTTTGTATCCTTATTTGTGTTAATGAAATATCATATTAGGAATTTGTTTTTAACCCTCTTACGCCGGAGCGGTAAATAAAAAAGTGTCTCCCATGTGCCGGAGGGGTTTCGGAGTGAGCGCGGAAGCGGAAAAATTTTTTTTTTTTCAAAAAAACACAGCGCGCTTAGTTTTCAAGATTAAGAGTTCATTTTTGCTCCTTTTCTTGTCATTGCTGAAGTTTAGTATGCAACCATCAGAAATGAAAAAAATTATCATTATCATATATAAATAATGCGATATATGATAGTGCAAAAACGAAATTTCATATATAATTGTATTCAAATCGCGCTGTGCGCAAAACAGTTAAAGGTAACAAGTTACTTTTTTTTCGTTGTAATGTACACTAAATTGCAATCATTTTGGTATATAACACATTGTAAAACGATAAAAGCAACACAGAGAAAAATATTATCACAAAATAATGCATGAATTCGTAACGCGCGGACGTAAACGAATATTTTCATACATTCAACTTCCCTGTCAGATATATACTTAGCTATAGACTCTGTCGTCCCCGATAGAAATTCGAATTTCGCGGCACACGCTACAGGTAGGTAGGTCAGGTGATCTACCGGCCTGCCGCTGGGTGGCAGGAATAGGAACTATACCTTCTAAGGACAGATTTTTCTCTATCGTTTGGACTGTAAACATACGTTACCGGTTCCTCTGATTTGATTTTCGGGTTCATCGCCATCGATCTTCTGGGCTGTCTTTTGCAGGGAAGTACTGGGTCTTGGTCGGCATACGCTTTTATTAACTTTTTAATGAATTTCGCTTCGAAATTCGAAGAAAATACTAAGTGAAACTACCGAAATCATCGGTAGACACTCACATAGTTGCCATAAAGAGAATTATTAATATTATTCATTATTACATGTAATAAAGGTTACAACTTTATTAAGGAAATATTAAACTCTAATTTCCTACTTTAGGAAGTCAGAAAAGCATATAACTTGATACGCTTACTTTATAAGCTTTAATAGCGTTTGTGCTAACGAGCAGTTAGAGTATTAGCAGTACTAGTAGTTGTTGCATCCTCATCACTTCTTATTCCTCAGAAACTACAAATTTATATATATTCAAATTGAAGATAAATGGATAGCAAATGCAAGCTTTTAAAAGGTAAGAAGTGAATATAGTGTTCCCCCATTGCAATGGAGGGTGCGTCTGATCGGCTCTGTCTCGCTCCCAGGTCTAGACCTCTTCCAAGCGTCACAAGCCCAGAGGAGAAGGAATGTCGACAACCGCAGGGGGGTTTCAGAGAATCCCCACCGATCAGGCGTCTCTCGGCAGGTTCTGTAGAACGTCCCAGACTGCCAAGTTCGCCATTGGAAAGGCGTCCTAAATGTAATGTGTTCCCTTATTATTATCGTGTTGACGGATAAGGAGAAGAAAGTTTCAATGGCGTAGATTCAATGAAGATGCAAGATAATCTCGTCGTAGATATCGGAACCTCAGAGAGATATCTGATAACAGTTGCGGTAGAGGCATTGCCCTATCCTGTTTTCGTGTACAAATAGACGGAGGCTCTATCCCATGGGGTTTGAAAGAGTTATTTCAACAAATTCCTCATCGGTACATTTATATGAAAATATATCTATTCTGAGAAGAACGAATTAGATATTAAAGAATATATGTTGATCGAATGAATTATGGATCTCGGTTAATGATTAAACATACATATATAATTTTTAAGCTTCTAGCTCCTCGGACATGAAGTGGAACGAGGCGCAAAGCGTCTGAAGAGGCTGAAGGAGGCGCAAAGCGCCTGAAGAGGCTGAAATGAGGCGCAAAGCGCCTAAAGAGCCTGAAATGAGGCTCAAAGCGCCTAAAGAGCCTGAAATGAGGCTCAAAGCGCCTAAAGAGCCTGAATCGAGGCGCAAAGCGCCTGAAGAGCCTGAAGAGAGGCGAAAAAGCGTCGGAGGCTCCTCAAAGGAGTCGCAAATCGCCTGAAGCTCCTGAAAACAGGCTCGGAGTGCCTGAAGCGCCTGAAACGAGGCGAAAAGCGCCTGGAGCGCTTGAAGCGCCTGAAACAAGGCTAAAAGCGCCTGAGGCGCCTGAAATGAGGTGCAAAGCGCCTGGAGCGCCTGAAACGATGCGCAAGGCTTCTGAAGCGCTCAGATGAGGCGCAAAGCGCCTGAAAGCCTCAAGCGGCTGAAACGAGGAGCAAAGCGCCTGAAGCTATAAACACCAGGATCTCATCGTATTTGGAGTTAGATCCTGATTCTGCGTAAGGTGAAAGACATTCGAGGATTTCTCCTGATAATGGACGGGAGTTGTGCACAGGCGGTCCGTCCTCGCCCTTTCTCAGGATAGTCTTAATGCAAGTAATGGCAAGAGCAAGATCGGTTTTTTTTTTTTCCTGGCGGGGACTCAAGATGTCGCACAGGCGGCCTTAGCCCTTGTCAGGTTAGAATCGGTACTGCTAAAAGCCCTTCACCTTACGGAAGGAGGCGCTCTCCTCCGGTTGCTCATTCTTCTCCCAACTTGATGGACAGGAAATGGAAGATAGATCGGAATTGGAAGCCAATAAGGGAGCAGGTCTCTCAGTTTATAAGACCTTAGCGACCTTTTTTTATTGAAAAAAATTAGTTCATTACTAATAAGACGATATTTAAAAATCTTCCTCCTTCTAAAAATAATGCAACCAACCATTTACAGAAAGAGTGGCAATCGTTTGCAAATGAACAAGGTTCGTACGAGCTCTCATTCATTGATTAGAGGCTCTTCCAGATAATAGAGGCGTAGAATACGGCCTTATCTCCAAGAGAATAAAAATTTGAGGGATTCTCTTCGATCCGAGAGTTTTCATTGCGATCTCTTTCGACTAATGCTAATTCGTGTTTATTGACGAAAAGAACGGAGAGGGCAAAATTTCCATTCTCTCTCTGGATCGGAGAGGAAAGAATGTAGAAGGAAGACTTGCTGCATACGACTGCTGAATGACAAGTCATATACCCATACCATAGTTGCCTTTGTGGTTCGCTACGAAATTATCTATATCCTTACAGGATTTTCCTGGTAAGGACTTCGCTTAAAAAGTTTGTTACGACAATACCTACTCAGCTTCGGTATTTAACAAAGGTTGTTTGGCTTAAATTGGCATTATTGAGAGCTTCCTTAGGCTCGGAATAATTTTATTATATTCCTTCATTAAATGAAGTAACTGGCAACTCACGATGAATGCAGCCAGGCAGCGAGCGAGACGGCCGGGCTGTCATTGTAAGCGTAAGGCCAATACAGTACCATCCAGGTCTCGGTCATTAGCAGTCGGTTGCATCTCTCTCTCCAACGGGATCGAATGGTTAACCGTATATTCCCCCTACAATCATGGACTTAGTCTCGAATGGAGGGGATAGTTAAGCTAACATAAATAAAATATTGTCTGCCTTTTGCTAAGAAGCTTTCAATAAGAAAGATATAACCTTTCAATGCTGTTTACCGTAGGGAACATTATTAAAGGATTCTAACACAGCAGAACATTATATTATATAATGCTCTCATGCTTTACGAAAAGCATGGCTTATTAGAATGCATGCTTAGTGAGAAGATGGATGTAGTAGAGAATTCACTTTAAGACTACGGTATGGTCAAGTCTTTCGAGAAACGCACACAACCTTTTTAGAATCAGATATTGCTCAAGAGAAGATGGATGAGTGGAATGGAAAGGAAAACATTCTCTTCGTGGCAAGAAATGGTTTCCCTGAGTAGAATATACTACGTATATAAGAGTTTTTTCCTACTAAGAACGGAAGTAAACATGTGTAAGGATGTCGGTACCATAAAGGCACAGATGTTCTGGCACAAACATAAAGAGTATTAGAAGGAAAGCGCCGGTCTGAAGCGCCAACCTGGCGCAATGCGCAGAAGCGCCAGCCTGGCGCAATGAGCCAAGAGCACCATCCAAGATATTTTCTCGTTTTAGCGAGTTTATTAACATGAGTCCAGTAGCCTCTCAGACAGCACGCTCGGTAACGGCAAGATTCGTTCCTGATTTCGTTACCCATTTAATCACTTAGGCCAATTCCACGACTCTCTCATATCGCAAAGAGCATTGAGAATCTCTTTTTTCGCTCCTGTTCGCGTTAACAAAGAGAACCTATTTGGAAAAAGAGGTTCGATGCAAGATTTTGCATGTCCGTGAGAACCTTCTCGATCAACGATAATAACTGTTATCATATGTCTAACATTTATTGCAAAGAGTTGTGAGAACCTACAGAAAGTCTTCTTCATAGATCTCTTAGCAAGGTAGAAGACGAACAGGCTTCCTGTAGACTGCTTCCTTTTCCTTGAACCAAGAGAAGTAGCAATATACACCATCTTTATTTTATTTAGAAAGGGGAATAAAACTTTAGTTTTTTTTTTTTCCCTAAATATAAATGCTTTACAGAATTTAAGATAAAGGGCGTCAAAGAAAGAGAGGATAATACTTTGTTATGCCTCCCATTTTGGCCTTAGAGGTTGGATTCACAGAGGTCACGTTCTTCTCACAGCATGTTTTGGAAGTCTTTTCCAAGACAGTCTGAATATTCTATAAGCATCTATTACAAATGGACCTTAACAACCTCTCCACTCTGAGTCAGTCTTCGTGCAGACTGACCAGAAGTGGACATGAATGAGAGGATTTTTAAAGGTGAATGACAATAGTCATAGCCAGGACATAGAATTGCTGCAGATCGTGTTTGATGGAAGAGGAAACTGTCCTCTTCCGATACCTCTGTGAACCACATATAGGTTTTTTCTTCCTTTTCAGAGGGAAGAATCAACTTTATATATATCTGCTATCAAAGAGCACAGTAAAAGGCTATACTCTGTCTATACAAGGAGAATTAGAGATAGCAGAGGATTAAGATCTCGGGATCTGATACGATACCTCAATACGACAAGAGTAGGATATCATGTACTTCGAATGGGATCTTTTGTGGCTTCAGATTCCGTGTTCCGACAAGATGGAACTGCTCCTCATCACACTTCTTTGAGAAATTTTATGAGGGAATTCTTTGTTTTCTCTTGGCCCTTAACTACCAAGAAGACAGGTGAATTTTTTGTGCATTGGAATCTCGCATCAGATTTAATGGAGACTCGGCAATGGGTTCTTGCCAGCATAGTATGTCTGGCAAGAGAACTAAAACCCTCTATTCCTGACTCAACGATTTCAGATAGAAGTTTCGTTGCCCAGGCAGGGTACTTACGTTTTCACCTACATAAGAAGAGATGGTTTTAAACGTTTTTTGCCTACAAAGTCTTTGGGATGCGATGAGGTTTGAAATGCTTCCCAGAAGGTATTCAGAGCGATACAGTAAAGAGCTAGAAATCAGGAGTCCTCCCCAACTTTCAGCTCGGAGTCTCCTTCGACTTCCAAGCCCCTTCCCTTCCTTCGGACAAGGATAGGGAAGATTCTGCAACGAGGAACTTCATCAGCAAGTAAGAAGAGATCTCGTTAGCAACGGAAGGATTCAAGAAGGATCCTCCTCGGAGGAAGACTCTTATCTCTCGTACTGTTAGATGTCCTATCGTCTAATGGATGTAGTTTACTACAATCACCTTCCCTTGCCGGAGAGGCCAGAAGCTCAAAGTGGAAGAATTTCTTCCACCCTTCTCCAATCTCCTGATAAACCATTGTGGAGTTTCAGGACTTTCGGACAATGTAGCGCCAACCAGGCGCCAAATGCCAACAGGAAAAACGTAAAAAACGCCAGAGCAGACAGTTTCAAGGAACACTGGTCATTGTCTATTGATGAAGAGAAAGAGGGGGGGCCTCCAACCTAGCGCAGATGCGCTGGAGGCAAACAAGTCAGACAGATAAGAGTGTCTGATGTGGGCATCGCCAGACATCCTCGGGACTCTACCAAGCTCGAAGCTCCAGCAAGTGGAGAGGAGTCAGCCAGGGGCCAGACGCCAAATAGTGCCAGTCTGGAGCTAGGCGGGGAACCAAAGCTACGTCAGGCGCGAGGCGCCAGCCATGAGTCAGGCAAAAAGCGCCTTCCAGGAGCTAGGCGGCAACCAAAATGTGCAGGCAGGCGCGAGGCGCCAGCCAGGCTCGAGGCTCCAGCCAGGCTCGAGGCTCCAACCAGACTCGAGGCGCCACCCAGGTGCAAGCCAGGCTCTAGGCTTCATCCAGAAAAGATCCATTTCAAAGGAAGCCCTGGTCTTCTTTGAAATAAGTGTGATCGCTAAAAGCACTTCACGAATGACTTGATGATTCCTTCAAATAGCTGAGAATTAAAAGCGCTTGAAGTGCGAGCTTTTATGAATTCTTGTTCGTTACATAACAATATGTCGTGAAGGACATATTAGCTGTAACTTAAGGGAGATGCAACTCTGTGTTGACTTCCCTTTGCACGAAGGAGGTCAAGTTGACCTACGAGAGATCCTTCTCTCTTGGTTTTACGTGTCTACGGATACGTTGCTGGGATAGGGAGCCGACACTGATCCTTAACTAAGTGAGTTAATTTTTATGTTAACATAGTGTTTTTTTTTTTTTTTTTGGTTTGTTTGAAAGGAGTTTGGGGATAGCTCTTTTCAAACTAAGCAGGTGATCGGGATCGGTGTTGTGCTCCTTAATTATGCCCCTAGGCATAGGTGTATTGTCATGTAAGTGGATAAGACCCCATTGACAAATGACCATTAGATTCTGTCGAGTAAGTGGATAAGACCCCATGACAGATCTACAAGAAACTCTTAGCCATAGGTCACTATTCCTCGCTGAGGCTCTTGAGACGAAGCAGACACCTAGCAATAGCTAGGAAGTCAACCCTTCGTCTAAACACATAGGAACCAAGGTTTTATTTATCTATTACCTACAACGTATGTTGTTTACCTGTCTAATCAGTAATTAGCTGTCTCTTACCCACCGCCAAAGGTGCCAATCAGCTAAGTATATATCTGACAGGGAAGTTGAATGTATGAAAATGATATTGTTATTGTACAATAAAGTTTCATACATACTTACCTGGCAGATATATACAATTGAATGGCCCACCCAGCCTCCCCTCAGGAGACAGGTGGAGAGAAAAATCTGCTCCTTAGAAGTATAGTCCTATTCCTGCCACCCAGCGGCAGGCCCGGTAGATCACCTGACCTACCCTACCTGTAGCGTGTCCGCGAAATTCGAATTTCTATCGGGGACGACAGAGTCCTAGTAGCTAAGATATATGCTTGACCCAGGTAAGTATGTATGAAACTTTATTGTACAATAACAATATCATTTTTTTTCAAAAATTCACCATAAATCTAGATATTGTCCTAGAGACTTCCAATTTGTTTCAAAATGAAGACAAATTATTGAATATTACTATACTATAAGAGTATTAGCTTACAATTGCAGTTTTCAACCATATCTGATGAGTTAAAGTTGACCGAATGTCGAATTTTTTTACATATATATTTTTTATAGCAATTATTTCGAAATAAGAAAAGCTACACCTTCAAATATTTTTCGTTTTATTTTACATGAAATGCGCACATTTTGTTCATTATAAAACTCTATGCAATGCCTAATATGAAATGGAGCAACTATTCTGAGAATGGGACGTACGTATATTTCGGAGATTTGTGGCGGAGAATCCGCACGTGGAGGGAAGGAAAGATTTTTTTTTAAATTCACATAAATCTAAATATTTGCTAGAGACTTCGAATTTGTTTCAAGATGAAGATAAATGACTGAAATATTACTAGACTGTAAGAGTTTAGCTTACAATTGCGTTTTTTGACCATTTCGGTAGAGTCAAAGTTGACCGAATGTGGTTTTTTTTCTATTTATCGTGATTTATATGCAAATATTTCAAAATGAGAAAAGCTACAACCTTCAATTATTTTTTGTTGTATTCTACATGAAATTGCGCACATTTTTCATATATAAAACTTTATGTAACGGCTAATTTAAAATGGTGCAAACATTACCACAATCGCATGTATGATTTTTTCGGAAGAGTTACCGCGCGGACGTAAAGAAAATGTGATTTTTTTCATAAATTCACCATAAATCGAAATATTGTGCTAGAGACTTCCAATTTGTTGCAAAATGAAGGTAAATGCTTGAATATTACTAGAATTTAAGCGTTTTAGCTTACAATTGCGTTTTTCGACCATTTCGGTAGAGTCAAAGTTGACCGAAGGTTGAAATTTTGGCAATTATCGTTATTTATATGAAAATATCTCAAAACTGATAAAAGCTACAACCATGGTTTGTATATAGTTGTATTGTGCATGAAATTGCGCACATTTCCATATATAAAACTTTATATAACGGCTAATTTTAAAATGGTGCAAAAACATTACCACAATCGCATGTATGATTTTTTCGGAAGAGTTACCGCGCAGACGTAAGGAAAAAGTTTTTTCATAAATTCACCATATAAATCGACATATTGTGCTAGAGACTTCCAATTAGTTGCAAAATTAAGGTAAATGATTGAATATTACTAGAATATAAGTGATTTAGCTTACAATTGCGTTTTTTTACGATTTCGGTAGAGTCAAAGTTGACCAAAGGTTGAAATTTTGGCAATTATCGTTATTTATATGAAAATACTCAAAACTAATAAAAGCTACAATCATGAGTATTTTATTGTTGTATTCTACATAAAAAATGCGCACATTTTCATATATAATACTTCATGTAACGGCTAATTTACAATGTACAAAAATTATGTCAAAGTGACAAAATAATTTCCGAGATGTGTCACAGATACTTTTTAGTGCGGCAAGAAAGAAATTCGCGCTTGCGCGCCTGCGTAACGATTGTAAACAAAACAAGACCTTGATCCGTGAACTCCCAGCATCCCCCAAGGTGCGTGATTCAAAAGTTTTAGGCTGGTAGGCCTATAAGTATTTTTCCGCGAATTAAAAAAAAAACTTTTGGAAGTCGACGTAAAATACGTCCAGTTGGCACACAGGAGACAAAAAATGTCGACGTAAAATACGTCCAGTCGGCGTAAGAGGGTTAATTAAATTCATTATTTTGTATAGCCTAATCCTATTGTCCACATCTCTTGACATACTTCCAAATTTCAAGATTTCCACCTGCTCAGTTATGAATCTTAAAGTTGGCATGATAATTATTAGCAATATTATAAAACTCTCAAAGTGAATAAGTAATACGTGGTAATAATGTATTTTTTTTGTATTTATAGGTACACGTGTATTTGTAGGAGCGGAAAATTCATAGGTTGGTTGCACAGAGACACAGCAATTGTACAAGGATGGGAAATTGGTTGAGCTAGTGGGGCAGTGCAGTGTCAACTCTTAGGTATTTACTTTCCATGCTCTTTGATATTGGCGTCATGTAAATAATTTTTCAAGTATTTATGTACAAACCATTATTTTGTAAGTGCCTTATAACATGCATCCCTGCCTACCAGCAGCATTGGTTAATGACGATCTGGTTTTATGATGCTTGTCTGGCAATGCCATTGACTGGATTTTGGCGTCAATTCCTGCTTAACAGCAGCACTGATCCGTGGTTAACAGAGCCATTAAGCAGGTTATTAGTGCTATTGTCACCGAATTTTGGTTAGCGGTGCTCAGACGGAAACAGAACCCCCACCATTAACTGGGACTGCCATATAAGGAATGATAATGATTAGGTCCACATTAACAAAATCTCTATCAGCAGGTAGGTAGTTGAAAGAAATATTCTTGGAGATACTCTGCCAACACATGGTGAAGCAATGATACATTTGTAAATCAACACAATAGAAAGTGTAAGTATTTTTTTGTATGCAGCCCTGCAGCTGTCTTTTGAGCAAAGTATTTGATAGTCCAGTGGTCCCCCCATATTTGTGGGGGATGTGTACTAGACACCCCCCCCTTCCCCAGTGAATAGTTGGAACTCATGAATACAGTAGTACCTCGAGATATGAAAGGCTCTACTTACGAAAAACTCGAGATATGAAAGCCGATGTGAAAAATTTTACTGCTCTACATACGAAAAGTTTTCAAGATACGAAAGGTTGTTGCTGTAAAGTCCCGAGATTCGCCCGGACCACCGAGAACAATTTTAAAACTCCCGCGCCCCCAACTGAGTAAACTCGCCGCCATCCTCCCGCTCTCCCATTGGTTCTGATGCTAGTCACCCCATAAGGTCCTGCTCTCCTATTGGTCAGCATCTACCCCTTGTGCTTTAAGTATTCTATTGGTAAAAGGATGCTGTAAATTGAAAAACTTATTCATGCCATACATTTAATAAAAAAAAAACATTAGGTAAAGATAGAATAAAGAATAGAAATGAATGGTTATTATACTGTTTGGTAGTTTCAGTAGTTGAAGAGAGATAATGAAAATTTATGGCTTACTGTGTACTAGGAAAAGTGATTGCTTGTCGATCGTTCGATACTCGTAAGTGCTGGATGTAAACAGACGTTTGGGAAGCTTTTTTGTTTTGTTTGTTTATTATAGTTAATGGTTACTTAGTAATTATTTGATATGAGTACATGCAATACATTTAATAAAAAAATTGTGAATTAGATATCATAAACTATAAAATAAATCCAACTGCCAACAAATACATATTTTTTAGAATTCTTCTTCTGTTTTATTATTACGTTACGTATACGTATGTTTCATTATAGCTGTCAGTAACTCGGTATCTCCATTAGGTAAAGATAGAATAAAGAATAGAAATGAATGATTATTATACTGTTTGGTAGTTTCATTAGTTGAAGAGAGATACTAATGACAATTTATGGCTTACTGTGTGCTAGGAAAAGTGATTGCTTGGCGCTCGTTCGATACTCGTAAGACGGGTAAGAGCTGAGAATGTAAACAATCGATTGGAAGGTTTGTTAGTTTGTGTATTATAGTTAATGATTAATTAATAATTATTTGAAATGAGTACATACTGATTATTTATACATTTTATTGGCATATTCTAAGCTTTTAGCTCTTGGGTTTAGATGTCAGAATCATAGACTAGGCTACAGTAGCAACAGCTAACATAGGCGAGGCTTTATTGCTAGGGACATATGCTAAAGTCCAATATATGCAGTAAAAATGGGTTGAACATTACATGCAGTTGAATATTACTCAAGTATGTACAGTATTTTGCCTTTTTGGAATCATATTTCTTCCGTCGGATCGGTGTTGTAACCCTAGAACATGTGGTTTAGGCCTGGAAATATTTAATTTACTGGGGTGGGGTGTTTTTGGAAGGCTTGGAACGGATTAGTCATTTTACATGTAAAATGTGTTCCAAGATACAAAAACTCATAATACGAAGGCCGCCTCGGAACGGATTCAATTTCGTATCTCGAGGTACCACTGTAGTAGTTAGAATTCCTATAAAAATAAGCTTAAAAACCTCCTATTTTGTTAGTTAAAACTCAAGAAAAACCCACTACAAATTTTATACCTTTTTTAATATTTTTATCACCAAAAGTCCATTTTATGATGAAATTGATGGAAAAATCCAGGAAATTTTGGATATTTCTCATAGAAAAATACCACGAATAGGTGAATTTTCCGCGAATAATGCTGGGAAATTCCTGAGAGAAATCCACGAATGTGTAAATCAGCGAATCCGGAGAACTTGAATACGGGGTCCACTGTATAGGTTTCCAAACCAATTTGTTTTGGGCAGGGCAGGGGTGGTGGTGCATGGCACTGCCATATCAAATGTTCCTAAACTGTTTGTTTTGTAAATGAATGCTACCAACCTACAACATGCTAAATAGTCAATTTTATGTTTACTTTTTCTAATATTAAGACTTCCTTTAATATTTTTGCATTTGGTAATATTAGTACTCTCTCTCAGGGCTTGCAGAAGGAAGAACTCTAGTTTCTTTTAGGTATGCTATGTCCCTTGATGAACATCTTGTACAGCATGTTTGCCATCGGCCAATGGTCCAACATGTAGATCTATTCTTTCAGATATCCCACACCATTCTGAGGGAATAATCTAGAAGATGGGAAGGTGGGCTTGCAGAGGTAAGAACTACTTTCTTTTGTATGCTATGTCCCCTTGATGAAACATCATGTACAGGATATTTGTCATGCAGGACAGTGGTCCAATATGTAGATCTTTTCTTTCAGAAGCCCTACCAAATTTGTGGAAATAATCTAGAAGATGGGCTTGCAGAGAGAAGAAAACTTTAATATGCTATGTCTCTTGATGAACAGAGATGGACTAGCCTATCACCCATAACGTAAGCGATGCCGATGCAGAGTTAAAGACGTATATACTGCAACAGCATCTGTCCTACGGAAGTTCAACACGGCAACAAAAAAGGTTTGTCTAACACATTGACGTTCCCACGGAACTTCCAGGCTGAATGAAAAGTGCAGGCTACATTAAGAAACCGGCTTGGAAAAGGAAGGCAAAGCAAAACTCTGGTCTCCTTGGTGGTAAAAGAAAGACTGGCATATTGCGGGGGTCCGAGCTTGGTCAAAGACCAAACATCCACCTCGTATATGCAAGGGTTGCCAGATGCCACAGATTCCTTGTTTTTACAATCTTTGATTGTTTTTATTGGTTTCCAGCTAGCGCCATTTATCCTATTGTTAAGACTTCAGGTTTATTAGCTATGAAAAATACAAAAGGATTAAAAATTTTTGTCATTTGTCGTATTTTCAGTGGTCCAATTCTGAGGTAATAATCTGAAAATGGGCTTTGTAGAGGGTGGAAGAACTTTACTTTTTTCTAGTATGCTTGGTGTCTTGAACATCATGTACATCATATTTGTCATGTGGACTAGGTGGCCAAATTGTAGATTTATACTTCTAGATATCCCATGATTCTTAGGGAATAATGTAGATGAGTTTGCAGAGGGAAGAACTTTAGTTTCTTCTAGTATGCAGACAATTGTCCAATTTTTCCCCCTCATTTTTGGACCACCTTGACGTGGTGAGGGGGCTCTCGAACCTCAGGAATTTCTACCTTGGTTTAAACCCAAGAGTCCCGTATAACGTTATATATTTTCGGGTTAATATTTGTGGACTTCCATTTTTGTCAAAATTTTCCAAATGCAAAAATTTAACTTTGAAGGTATAAGAGACCATTTACCAATTTTTATTAACAATTTTCTATCAGATAGAACTTTCCAAATTCAAATAAAAAATTCTTATTCAAATGTTTATGAATTGGAAGAAGAATCCCCCAAGGCAGTGTCTTTAAGCTGTACTCTTTTTGCTATAGCAATCAATGATATTACAATAAATTTACCAAAAGGAGTTCAAAACAGCTTGTATGTTGATGCCTTTGGCCATATATTATACAAGTAGCACACTAAGACATGCCCAAAAAGAATCCTCAATACAGCCATCACAAATATTGCCAACTGGGCAAATTCATTAGGATTCCAATTTTCAATAGATATAACAAATGCAATTTTTTTCTATAAAGATAAAAGATGGTTAAAACACCTAACAATTAAGCTTTATCTTTATAATACCAAAATTAAATTCTGCACAAATGTTAAATACCCAGGAATGGGTGTTTGATCAGCACCTGAACTAAAAGAAAAGCACACCTCAAATATATTAAAGCAAAAGGTATAAAAGCCTTGCCATATTGAAAAAACTATCACATACCAAAATGGGGGAAGGAACTGGACGTAACACCATACTAATGTTATACAAAGTAACAGTACTATCTATAATAGATTGATGTTGCCCAATATATTCATCTGCCTCAGAAGTTACATCAAAAAAAAACACTAGATGCATTGCATCATGAAGGAATACATTTGTGCAAGGGAGCATTTCGATCATCCCCGTATAAACTCCCTGTTAGTAGGAGCAGGTATATTATCCCTAAAACATCACCACAACTTAATAACTATGTGTGGCCCTTCCTTCAAGCAGGAGCATCTCCCACTGTTACTTCCGTTTTGCTGAATTATAATAAATGATTTGGAAACCATAGTGCTGGCTCTTTCCCACAAAGAACCAAAGTGTTTAATGAATTCACATAATATTAAACCAATTTTCCATCCAGCAATGGAACTCCCACCACCCAAGACTTTGAAACGAGTAGAAATATGTACTGCTCTATCATATCTTCTAAAAAGAAATATGGCAAACACGGAGATGTACCACCAACATGCGTTGGAGCACATCAGAAGAAAGGGAGATCAACTTATGATCTATACAGATGGATAAAAAAACAACACAGGAGTAGGAGCTTCAGCATTCTCAAAAGATAAGTTAGTTAAAGATAAGTCTTCCCCTGATATCATCAGTATGCACTGCTTAACTTGCAGCATACGAATAGCACTAGACAATATCTGAGAAGAGAGAAATTTCCACCATAATTTTCAGTGACTCACAAAGTGCTATTGATACTAAAAACAAGTACAAGTCTACAAATCACCTTTTACAAGAAATCCAAATAAAAATACATCAGCTTATCCAATCAGGACTATTAATAAAAATATGTTGGATTCCAGCACATGTGGGAATTGAAGGAAACAAAAAAGCAGATGCAGCTGCCAAATTAGCTTCCACTCTTCCATCAACAATGACACATGCCCCAGTATCAGATGGGATGACCTCATTTAAGCCTTTGACATATCAAGTCTGGCAAACAGATTGGACATCAGTGCCAACTACAAACAGAAATATAAAAAGTGAAGTTAGTTCATGGATGTCATCATCTCAAAAAAGAAAGAGCTAAAGAAGTTTTATTAACAAGACTACGCATAGGCCATACTAGATTTTCACACGGTCATTTGATATTTCAAATCCACATCCAGGGGGACCCAATGAAATGTAGTACTTGCCAGACACCAATGAATGTCCAACACTATTAGTTGATTGTCCAGTTTGGAAACCATCAAAGAAACTTATATTTTCGAAACTCATCATTAAAAGGCATTCTTGCTGAAGGCAAAGATTTCTTATTTAACAGGATCATCATTTTCCTAAGTAAAACCGGTTTGCTTAATATTCTAATTTTTTTTCAGGATTAATTCCTGAAAAACAGCTCATGAAGAGTCGTTGTTAGGGTCAGAGGTCTGGATAAACTATTCCTTTATAATAGTAATAATAATTGTTCCAATTTTTTACATTCAATTTCTTTTAGATATCCTACCATTCTGAGGGTCCAATATTTACCTATATCTATTCTTTTCAGATATCCTACCATTCTGAGGGAATAATTTAGAAAATGGACTTGGAGAGGGGAGAACTAGTTTCTTCTAGTATGCTATAATCCTGTATCACATCCCTACATAATTAGTTAAGTCACTTTAGAACCACAGAATAACACACAGGTTCTTGTTTTTCCTTTCCTGCATTGTTAAACCCTAATGGGTATCATGAATAAAAGAAGACAAGTAGTAACTTTTGTGACTACCTAGGACCATTTTTTCATTTTGGTAGTTGAGTTTACTTAATAATGAGTTAGGCCATTTCGTCACCTGTCAGTTTTTTATGTATGTTCCTTGGAGGACAAATAATGGGCTAAGCTATCAAATAACAGGTTTTAACAAAGGGAGTACTTACTTTTTCTAGTTGATGTAGTTCCTTAAATACACCTGCTTTCCCTGATGAAAAGGTTGGGGAATTTGTGGTGTGTTTCTTTCACTGACCTGGCTAATTGTTGGGGATTTGGTTGACCTGCTCGCTGTTGCTACATTTGTATGAGAAAGGTGAATGGGAAGAACAAGTTAAACAATGTAAGGAAGGGAAAGAACCCTCTTGCCCTGAGTCCTTTTATATTCTATCACTATGTCAAATCAAAAGCACTATTCTGGTCAAGACCAACTATGAGAGAATTCTTGGATATTGGTTGGTCTGTATTATAGAATTCTTGGGGGACCAAGAGTAGCTCTTTTAAGGAATTGTAGCAGCTATCAAAAATAGTTTTTTCCTTCATCAAAACCTGTTCAGTTAACTCGTAACTCTCTTATAGTGTACATAATGGCTAGAATAAAGCCAAGTATGTGTTCAGGACAATCAGAAGACTGTTATCATTGTTTTATTACAATTTAGTACAGACTGAATACTCAAAACTGAACTGTTTTTTCCAGGGTTTCAAACAGAAGTCTGCCCATCGGTAGAAAATGTCTGTATGTAAGCCTTGGTTTTTGTTTTTGCCTGTCTTTGGAATAGGCTTTTTACTTTATATTCATGAGACTCCATGTCATATTTTTCTGACATATAACATAAGCCAATTGGACGTATTATACGTCGAGATAAATTGTCTGTCGGGTGCCGATTGGACGTATCGTACGTCGACATAGAAAAGTTTTTTTTTTAAATTCGCGGAAAAATACTTATAGGTCTACCAGCCGAAAACTTTTGAATCACGCACCTTGGGGGATGCTGGGAGTTCACGGATCAAGGTGTTGTTTTGTTTAGAAGCGTGACCCTAGTGCGCAGGCGCGAAATGCCTCCTTCTCGCATCAGCCAGCATCAGCGACCCGTCGTCCGAGAGCGATCTTTTGCCACAATCGTGTTTTGCTGAACTTGTGCGAGAGTTTGAATATTTATGTTGCTACAGGACGTTCATAGAGATGTCTCAACGATGTATGGAACGCGAAAGTCGCGTTTTACCCGTCAGAAGAGATCGTGTAAGACGTATTTTGGACTTGGATGCTGGCGAGGGACCCAGCACCCAAGATGACCTCGCGCCTCAACGATGTTCTGTGCGGCCATGTGTGGGTGAAAGTGCTTTAGGATCACAACGTGTGTCTCGTGTGCCTTTAGTAACCCCTAGGAAGCATCAGGGTGTCCTTAGGGGCATTCGTAGGCCCTTTTGGAGGCCTCCAACCAAGGGACGGACATTGATGCATACTTATCGAAGCTTGATTCGGGAGTATGTCGCAAGCCCTCATTTTGATGGCGGTTGGTCATCTAGTGATGAGGACATCAGTCCCGATGTCAGTGATGAATATTTGCCCCCAATGTCCGTTCGAGGCTCACATCCTGAAAGTGAGCTCGAATTAAGTGGTTTTAGTGCCTATGAGGGGGATTCTGAGGAGGGGGAGGATGAGGATATAGGGTCTAGTTTTGTCGCCGATGACGATACAGAAAGTGAGGGCCTAAGTGAGGGAGATGGGCCAGTGGGGGGGTTTCGTGTGCTAAATCGTGCCCGCCGCATGCGCACGGGCACGTAGAAGGTCAGAGTGTCACGCCAACCAAGGTGAAGGTCGGTCGTCCGAGAGCGACGAGGGGTGGACGGAGGACCCCACCCCACCTAACATGCACCCATTCATGGCAACACCTGAGCTCACCATACCTGTTCCGCTCACTGCTCTAGGCTTCATTCAGCTGTTCCTTACGCGGGAATTGCTGGAGTACCTGGTAGCAGAGACGGTGGACTACGCTCGGTACTGCCGTGATGAACTCCGCACGACATTGTCGTATCGCTGGCGGGGCTGCAACCTCACTGATGGCGCATTTTGTGGGGCTCCACATTTATTTTGGATTGATGCCTGCTGCCGACGTCAGGCAATATTGGAGGCGGAATTTTTTTTTAAGTACGCCCAATGTGTCCGGCGTTATGCCCTGTGATACTTTCCTGGCGTTGGACAGATATTTCAACGCCTTCAACCGAAGGGCCATACCCCGGAATAACTCCGATCGCCTCATCTTAGTCCGCCCAGTGTTGGAATACATTCGTGATCGGTGCAAAAGTCTCGTGGTTCCTGGAAAGAACCTTTCTTTGGATGAAGGGATGATGCCTTGCAAAGGACGTTGAAGCATTAAAGTATATAACCCCAAGAAGCCGAAGAAATATGGAGTGAAATTTGTTTTTATTACTGAGTCCAACACTGGATACGTTGTGGACTTCTTAGTGTATTCTGGGGTCTTCTTCACAATGCGTGACACTGTTTTCAGGCTTGTGGATCGTTTCCGTAACCAGGGATACCACCTGTTTATGGATAATTATTATAACTCGGTATCCCTGGCCCAGGAACTGTATGAAGCAGGTATTCACGTCAGTGGTACCCTTCAGTTGGTGTGTGGGGCCCCAAAAGTCCTCAAGAGGTTCGCTAGCCATCCACAACATTTGGCAAGAGGAGAGACAGAGTGGCGGCGGAAGGGAGCTGTCTTCGTCATCTGTTGGAAGGGGGTCCGACTCGTCCCCATGATTACAAGTCATGAACCCATCCAAGAGGAGGTCGTACAGTGGAAGAAGACACGTCGACAGGGCCGAGTTGTGTATGAGGAGTTTCGTGCCGAGCGGCCTACCGTCATTGGGCACTACAATAGGCACATGGGAGCAGTTGATCTCTTTGATCAACTCATCCAGTACTATCCCTTCGCCAGGAGAACCAGGAGGTGGACCCAGAAGCTCCTCAAATACATCCTTCAGTTGGCCCTCCAAAATGCCTACATACTGTACTGTGGGTACTACAGTCACGGTCTCCGGAGGATGACCCACTTACAGTTCCTCGAGACAGCCGGGAATGCCCTCATCCACTTTAATCCTGATGAGTGGCCTTCCATGACTGCTCCCCTGCCCCGAGCTGCAGATCTGCCCCTAGAGGAAAGGGCAGATCTTAGGAGGGCCAACTTCGGTGGTCGTGCTGCTGCTGCTGCTGCCGCCCGCCGCCGCTGCTGCTGCCGACGCCCATGCTGCCGCTGACGCCCATGCTGCCGCCGCCGTCCGCATCGTTTCTCATCGGATAGTGGACCCTGTGTGTAGGCTGCAGCCAGGGGATCACACACTGGAGCTCCTAGAAGGGCGCAGGCAGAAACGGTGCTGGGTGTGCCATATGAATGGCAGAAGAAGAGACACCGGGTTCTTCTGTCACACCTGCAAAATAGCTCTTTGCAGGTTCGGGGAATGTGACTGCAAGTACCACAATGCGGTCTTCTATTGGCGTGCGCCTGATCAACCGACAGCGAAGGGTGCAGGGGACCGCGTGTCCCATCAGCAGTAAGGGCGCACGTCTCCCTCCCCCTCCACCTGTACCTGTCATGTCGAGAGGAAAAAATAAAAAAATGCAAGACTCTTCAATGGAGGAGGGAGAAAACAAGAATAGTACGAAGAGTCAGGATTACGAGTGAGTATCTGCATTTATTTTATATTTATTTTTTATATCTATTACAAGTTTTTATATATCCGTATTCTATGATGCATATGTTATTTCGTTTTATTTACTGCAAAAAGAAAAGTTTCACCTGCATTCCTTTTATTATGTATTTGTACCAGAATCGAAAAATGTAATAAATTATATATATATATATATATAATATATATATATATATATATATATATATATATATATATATATATATATGTATATATATATATATATATATATATATATATATATATATATCTATATATATATATATATTATATATATATATATATATATATATATGTGTGTGTACTGGTAATCTTCTTAGGCACGAAGATAGTAATTCAGTTGTATTCCACAAAGGAAAATGAAAAAAGGTATATCTCAGAAAATAGCCCAACAGTTTCGTCCTCCAATGGACCTCTTCTTGGAGCGTTTATTAAGGAAAGAGATAAAGTTTACAGTGCATGTGGCCAAGAAAGGCCTAAAATGTTTTTAAACATACAGTTACCAAAAACTAGCAGTTTGAGCTACACACTATTCAGCAGTAAAAATAACAATAAAAACAAGAATAGCAGTTGAGCAAATGAAAAATACCAAAATATCTAACGAGGTAATACATCCAATTGAAACAGCATAACATACAGTACATATTAAACAAGCCTATACTATATGATAGTTAATGGATAACATTATCCAATTTGTACTGACGTTTCATGACATGTAAGATAAAAGGATCTAATTTATACAAACCAGGCGGTAAATTAAAATTTTTTTCCTTTGCTGTGACAATGCAAGCTGTCTCTATCAAATATCTTTCAATAAAACCTGTGCTCTTAAACAAAATCTTTGACCCGAGCCAGTCCAATCGGTGCATTACATAAACTACTATGAACACATAAAAGCATTGCTCGTATTATTTGTTCGTATATTATTATTTATGATTTAAAATGCGTTTTTCAGTGTCTTCCCAGATTGTCCTATTTAAAAACTACCGCACTTGCATGGGATCTTATATATGACTCCTTCATTGTTCTCCGGGACTATTATGAATTAAAGTTTTTCCAATGGTGCTAGGATATGAAAAAGTTGTACTAAAAACCAAAGTAACTTTAGGGGGTAGACTATAGATTCTAATGTGGGATGGTATGGGAAACATATAAAATCCAGTTTTTCGTTTTTCTCCTCATATGAATAAAATGTTTTTCTTGTGCTAACTTTAGACGTAATCAATATCTTCCAATTTAAAATTATTTTCAATACCAACTTGATATATAAATTCTAGTTCCTCATTGATAAATTCCGGACTTGGCAGATATTAAGAGCTCTAAGAAACATTGATCTTAATGCTGAGAGTTTTACTTCTACTTTGTGTGAGGAGTAATTTTAATTTATCGCCTGGTTTGTATAAATTAGATCCTTTTATCTACATGTCATGAAACGTCAGTACAAATTGGATAATGTTATCCATTAACTATCATATAGTATAGGCTTGTTAATATGTACTGTATGTTATGCTGTTTCAAATGGATGTATTACCTCGTTAGATATTTTGGTATTTTTCATTTGCTCAACTGCTATTCTTGTTTTTATTGTTGTGATTTTACTGCTGAATAGTGTGTTAGCTCAAAACTGCTAGTTTTTGGTAACTGTATGTTTAAAAACATTTTAGGCCTTTCTTTGGCCGCATGCACTGTAAACTTTATCTCTTTCCTTAATAAAACGCTCCAAGAAGAGGTCCATTGGAGGACGAAACTGTTGGGCATTTTCTGAGATATACCTTTTTTCATTTTCCTATGTGGAATACAAAATGAATATATATATGTGTGTATATATATATATATAATATATATATATATATATATAATATATAATATATATATATATATATATTATTATATCTATATAGATATATTATTATATATATATATATATATATATATATTATATTATATATATATTATATTATATATATGGTATAATATATATAATATATATATATATATATATATATATATATAATATATATATATATTATATATTATATATTATATTATTATGTATGAGGGGGGGCCTCAGAACCACAGAGTTGTAAATGCCACCCCACCAATATTGAGTTAGGTGTACCAGTAGATTTGGCAAAGTTTCCTCTGTCTATTTGTTGCATTTTTATGCTATTCAGGAGTTTCAAAATGGTCGAAATCCCTACTTTAGCAGTAGGAATTATCGATTTTGTCTACATGAATGAACGTTGTGTCGCGCGGAGGTTATAGCCTCATAAGTGCTCAGTTAGAACCACAAGGAAGTACGTGCGCAGCTCAAGAGTTAGCCAATGAGAGTGTGCGTCACTAAGCAGGTAGTCAGTTCTAAGCAAATCAGCATTTTCCCCCATAAGGCGGCCGTAAGTGTCGGCCAATCACCCCACAGTTTACATTCCCCACCTCCCCTTATTTTCAAGTTCTTTAGCGGATGTACAGTATTTTCATGGTGAGTACAGATCAAAACATTTGCTTTTCTTAGAGAAGTAGTAATGAGTGTTGTAGTATTATTTTTCTATAATTTTTTTGTTTGATTATTATTATGATATTGGTGATGATTATTTTAATGGCTAAACATTATGATGGAATGTTATCATGGTCAGCATCATCAATACTAATATTACAGTATTATCATTATCATTTGCTATTATCACTTGAATAATAGTTTAGTTCCTCAATCCTCCTTACTTATTTATTTATTTATTATTATTATTAGTTATTATTCTATTATTTATTATTTTTACTTAATTAATTTACCTAGTTATTATTATTATTTTCAGGTTAATTAGCATCCATGATTGTTA